>NC_057800.1:502410364-502589374 GCF_018294505.1 Triticum aestivum | reverse complement strand
GTTTTGCGGTATGCCACACCCCTCCCAATCAACATGACCCCCGTTTCGACCGTATGAGGTCCGTTTCCTCCGTTTTGCGGTACGCCACACCCCTCCTGATGAACAGGATCCCGTTTCGAACATGGCCGGTCGAACACAAGGCCGTTTCCTCCGTTCTGCGGTACGCCAGGCCTTGTTTCCATTGCCTGTTCCATCCAAGCCCTCCCGATGAACACGACGCATTTCGTTGCCTCCCCATGAACACGACGCATTCCGTTGCCTCCCCATGAACACGACGCATTCTGTTGCCTCCCCATGAACACGACGACGACGCTGTTTCTCCGTTCCGACCCAGCCATGTACACGAGCCCTCGCCGTACGTATGCGCGAGTAGGCATTCGAGACCCCGCCCGTATGTACACATACGTGGCCCTATTTTCTTTCTTGCACCCTGACCGCTGTACGTACATGTACATGCTACGTGCGTGCCTCTACTACGACACGTGCACGCCTCTACATCGACCAGTATATATGTACGTACACGTTCGCGACCAGAATGACAACGCTACGTATGCTTCGACCAGGTGGGTCCCGACTGTCAGGCACTTCCTTGTGTGCGAAGATGTAGCTGGTGGGTCCCAGCAGTCAGGGGGTGAATCGTTTTGTTTTTTTTGCCCGGACGCACTTCCTTGGGTGCGAAGGTGTAGCTGGTGGGTCCCAGCAGTCAGGGGGAAACGTTTTTTCGCGAAATACGGTGGCCCGTCCGGTGGGTCCCCGCTGTCAGGTGGAGGAATAATTATTTTGCACGTAATAAGGAGGCACTTACTTGCTGCGGCCGTGGACCCAACTGTCAGCCTCTCCATGTATAGTCCACGTCCGATGGAAGTCGTTCCTTGACCACGTTGACCACGCCGCACCGAGAGCACCAGGGCGGTGGACGACGGCGAGGCCTAGGAAGGGGACGACGGGGAGTTGGGGAAGATGCGGCAGTGGAAGCTCGTGCGAAGAGGAGTACGAGGGTTCACTGGTTCGGCTGTGGTGTGAGGCTGCCGGTGCCGCAGGGCCTGGCCAGCGGTGGGAATAGTAGGGGGCGGTGAGGCTTCTGCGGCAGCACAACCGGCCACGGGAGGCAGGAGCATGCGGCACGACCGGTGCTGCTTTGGGCAGCTGGAGCAATAAGACCAGAGGTTGAAGAAGCACTACGGCCGTTGGATGGACATCGTACGGTCACTGGAGCTAGAATCGTTCATATTGACTAAAGTTGACAAAGGCCCCCATCCCAGTCAACTTAGTAGGCCCACAAGTCAGCCTCCCACCATGGTGGGTCCCAGCTAGCAGGGGGAGTATTCATTTTTTTGTGCGTAATAAGGAGGCACTTCCGGTGAGTCCGAGCTGATAGCGGGGGGAACATTTTTTCGCAAAATATGCTGGCCCGTCCGGTGGGTATGAGCAGTCAGGGGGGAAACATTTTTTCGCGAAATAAGGTGGCCCGTCCGGTGGGTCCCTGCTGTAAGGTGGAGGAATAATTATTTTGCACGTAATAAGGAGGCACTTCCTTGCGGCCGCCTGGACCCAGCTGTCAGCCTCTCCACGTACAGTACTCTTTCGATGGAAGTCGGTTGTTGACCACGTTGACCATGCCGCGCCGAGAGCACCAGGGCGGTGGTCTGGACGACGGCGAGGCCTAGGAAGGGGACGACGCGGAGCCGGGGAAGACGCAACAGTGGAAGCCCGCGCGGAGAGGAGTACGAGGGTTCACTGGTTCGGCTGTAGTGTGAGGCTGCCGTTGCCGCAGAATAACAGGGGGTGTGGGTGAGTGGAGGGATGGCCTGGCCAGCGGTGGGAGTAGTATGGGGGCAGTGAGGCCTCCGCGGCAGCACAGCCGGCCACGGGAGGTAGGAGCAGGCGGCACGACCGGCGCTGCTTTGGGCAGCTGGACCAAGAAGACCAGAGGTTGAAGAAGCACTACGGCCGTTGGATGGACATCGTACGGTCACTGAAGCTAGAAACGTTTATTATTGACTAAGTTGACAAAGCCCTTGGTATGCTCCAACTTAGTAGGCCCACAGGTCAGCCTCCGAAACGGTGCACCCCAGATGTCAGGGGGAGGAATCATTTTTTGGGCGGCCGAAGCTAAGAATATCCGAGATTGAAGAAGAAGCACGACATCCGTTGGATAGACATCCAACGGCCACTGCTGCTAGAACCGTGTGTTGACTATAATAAGTTGGCAAAGCCTTGCATACACGTCAACTTATTTTTTTAGGGGATGCGTCACTTAGTAGGCCCACAAGTGTGTGGCAGAGAACTTATAGCCCATTTGCGTTTTGTAAGAATGTACAACCCATTTTGGAATTCTAATGGAATTTACAACAGCCCATTTACAGTTTGTTAAAAGTACATCCCATTTTCTAGATAGGACAATGATTAATAATTTCAACCAACCTTTGAAGACAGAATTCAATAAAAATTCCCACATTTTGATGAGCTCCGAAATATTTTTATCCCAAAATTTCTAGTAAGATTAAATATAAATTTGTATTACGTAAAAATCCAACGAAACATTGCACGTGCAATAATGAAAATTTAAGATTTTCAAAATCCATAAATAATATTTTATAAACTAATTTCGTGTTTGGTGCATTTTCTATACTTACTGCCCAGTTTTTATAATTACATCCCATTTATTATTTTTAAAGCCCATTTTCCTGTTAAGCCTAATGCATCCCTCCTAGGAAAGATTTGCAGCCCAGCGGGGCGGAGAATAACAAGTTGACCTTGCCTGGGTATTCCTCAAAAAGACTTATAGCCTTGTTAACCTTGCCTGGGTATTCCTCAAAAAGACGTATAGCTGGGCTAGCCATTTTCATCTTGAAAAAATTAGTATCTGGGCTGGATATCTGGCCTGGGCTAGACGGGCCACAGCCCGCCCAGTTAATACCCTGCTCTCCTCTGAACAAGAACGAAATCATCGCCAAGAAAAACTCTGCAGTGCTCACGCCTAAAAAACACAAATACTGCTCGAGCTGCTTGGTCCCAGCTGTCGGCCGCACATTGTGCAATTCTCTCATTTATATTGACTACATAGGTTGACAATGGTGTGGGACCGTGATGTTAGGAAACCAGGAGAAAGCAAAAAAAAAGTTGTACATAATAAGGAGGCATTTGCGTACGTACGGCTATGGCTCTAGTGGGTCCCTAGTGTCATCCAGTCAAAATAAAGTCATCTCCTGAATCCTCATGTTCGTTGACGATGTTAACAATGCTCGGCGCCATGGCGAGTGCAACAACTCGAAGGACAACGGAGAGGGCCTCGTGGGCCCTACGGATGGTCTGATACAGCGCCCGCTACTCATTCAGGAAGCTAGGATCATCGGACACCTATGAGCACCTTCGAGAAACTAAGAGGGCATGAAACGGTAAGGCCGCGCTTGGGAGCTCTGGTTTATTTCAATCCTGTATTAACATACAAGTGTAATTTACTCGTCATCGAAAACAACGCGTAAAATACAGGCGTAATGAAACCAAGGGCCCGAGGTCTGTAAGTAAAACCGGCGGGTTATGCGTGTAATTTGAGAGACCAGTGTATATTTTACGAGCACTGCTATATGGACGACATTACCAGATGATACATGCACGACGTGCGTATCATGCCATCCATGGGCAAGGCTGAAACAGCAGCTAACGGCTGGATTAGCAATCGTCCGAGTGTCGTTCAACGTTTTTATCCCATGTCAAGTACTTCTGATATTTTACTAGTCGAAATCGACCAACCAAGCGCCTTCGCCCGAGACCATCTGCTTTAATTTACAAGTGTGAGTTTTACAAGCGGTTTTGGTTGGAAAACGATGATCCAATCATGGCCTAATATCATGAGTTGGTCGGAAGATCATATGGTTTCACGTCTAACCTACCCGACTTGTCGTATAGGCTATGAATGAAACATCAGACGATGAACTTCTAAAGCACGGAAACAACAGAAGAGGATGATCTTCTTAACAAGCAAATCACTGGCATTAGATCGACATGCAAAACAATACGAAGCATTATTCTCAGGAGGCACGGTGAACAGCTCGTGCTGCCGCATGCCACAACATTCCAAGCTCAACTTTGCAATCAAACACAAGGCCTGGCATTACATAGACAATATTCAGAACAAACTCTTAACATAGGAATATGTCAGCAGAGTAACTATTTACTTCTAAATTGAACACAGGAATAGGAAAAACACTCGACGCTGCTCACAGCAAGGGCATCCCACTCAAAAATATCAAATGCATGTCTTCTGGCTAACATCAATGAGCAAATTTTGACAAGGTTTTCCAATTCCAATATATTAAACTAATGTCTTCTTGCTAACATCAATGATTAAACTTTGACAAGATTTTCCCATTCAAAATATGTAATTCCTATGATCGTGGAGTCCTGTCGCTTCTTGCAAACATCAATGATTAAACTTTGACAAGCTTTTCCCATTCAAAATATGTAATGCCTATGATCATGGAGTCTTGTCGCTTCTTGTACTTGTTTGGGCACTTCTTGCCCAGGGCACTCCACGTGTTGTTAAATTGCCAATGGTCTCTGCAGACTAGTCATGTCACCAGTGTCTAATATTTATGGCAGCAACTATAGCAATGGAGGGATTCGGTGCCAAACTAAGAAAAGGTGAAATTGGCACCTCTTTTGGCCTACATAGTGGTAGGCCTAATACTCTATAAAGCTTCTCGGTCATTCCTTCTGTAATGTAGCGCAAACAATGACTGCTTCTTTCTGCAAAGTGGAACGACCAACTGGACCCAGTAATGCAGTAGTTTGTCTTGGACACATTGGCTCCTTTTGTGCAGTTGAACTAAAATCGAAGTCGGAATAAAACCGAGCTTTAATTTTGATATCCCTGTAAGAAACAAAAGGTATAAGGGAAATAATTACTGATAAATAACGGTTGATGACTTGTACTCCCAGAAGAAAAACATCTACTAATCTACCTTATCTTAATGGGAAACAAAGCAGGAGAGTAGCAATTCTCAATCAGTGTGATTCATTCATATTAACTGAGACTTTATCTTAACAATGCCTTGTTTCAAGATGTATAAAGAACGAAAAAGCAGAAAAGTATCATTCCTAAAACAATGCGACTGATTCATTTTAACAGAGACATTATCTTAACAATACCTTGGTTAAACATGTAGAAAGAACTACAAAGCAGGATAGTACCATTTGTAAAACACTGTAAGTCTGTAACTGATATATAATAACAGAGACATTATCTGAACAATACATTTCTTAAACATGTACTCCGACCGATCCCTAACAGAAATGGTACTCCTGCCGATCCCTAACAAGTGCTTGCAGTTTTGAACTAAGATTCAGTTCTAGGGTAGAGTGGGCGCAACAACAGTATGTGCTTCCATCTACTTACAAAGGGGGTGATGCAAAGTTTGTTGTAACAAAGCAACAAGCATCATGTCTGGGTTGGTTCCATTTTTGTTCACTACTTAATGGGAAAAGACAACAATACAATAGCTTCAATTCAACATTTATTTAAAACAGTACCAATACAAGTAGCACAACATCTCAAAAGCACACTGCACAATCATGTGGATGAAGGCCTGTACTGACCTTTCATGAGACCGACAATGATAAAATATGAATCTGCCAACACGAATAGGAAATCCAATCTCGTTTTGTGCAGTTGCACTGAAATCAAGCAAAGTGTTTCGCGTAGCGAAGCAAAATGTGGCAATAGCAACAAGTTGAATAGATATCCCTATATAAGCAGAGGCAAAAAAGGAATCAATTACTGGCTAATAAAGGAGGATGAAACATGCGGCCACAAAAATGGTAATCCCGCCAATCCCTAACAAGTGTTGTAGTTTTGAAATAAGATTAAGTAGTTAATTCTAAGAGTGGCATCAATTACTGGCTTATAAAGGGGGTGATGCTGAATTGTTGTAACAAAGCAACAAGCATCATGTCTGGGTTTGTCCCATTTTTGTTCACTACTTAATGGGAAAAGACAGCAATACAATAGCTTCAATTCATCATTTATTTAAAACAGTACCAATACAAGTAGCACAGCATCTCAAAACACACTGCACAATCATGTGGATGAAGGCAAGTACCAACCTGTCATGACGCACACAAGATCACGTACGAATCTGCCAACACGAATAGGAAATCCAATCTCGTTTTGTGTAGTTGCACTGAAATCAAGCAAAGTGTTTCGCGTAGCGAAGCAAAATGTCACAATAGCAACAAGTTGAATAGATATCCCTGTATAAACAGAGGCAAAAAAGGAATCAATTACTGGCTAATAAAGGAGGATGAAACATGCGGCCACAAAAATGGTAATCCTGCCAATCCCTAACAAGTGTTGTAGTTTTGAAATAAGATTCAGTAGTTAATTCTGAGAGTGGCATCAATTACTGGCTTATAAAGGGGTGATGCTGAATTTGTTGTAACAAAGCAACAAGCATCATGTCTGGGTTGGTCCCATTTTTGTTCACTACTTAATGGGAAAAGACAGCAATACAATAGCTTCAATTCATCATTTATTTAAAACAGTACCAATACAAGTAGCACAACATCTCAAAACACACTGCATGATCATGTGGATGAAGGCAAGTACCAACCTGTCATGACGCACACAAGATCACATACGAATCTGCCAACACGAATAGGAAATCCAATCTCGTTTTGTGCAGTTGCACTGAAATCAAGCAAAGTGTTTCGCGTAGCGAAGCAAAATGTCACAATAGCAACAAGTTGAATAGATATCCCTGTATAAACAGAGGCAAAAAAGGAATCAATTACTGGCTAATAAAGGAGGATGAAACATGCGGCCACAAAAATGGTAATCCTGCCAATCCCTAACAAGTGTTGCAGTTTTGAAATAAGATTTAGTAGTTAATTCTGAGAGTGGCATCAATTACTGGCTTATAAAGGGGGTGATGCTGAATTTTTTGTAACAAAGCAACAAGCATCATGTCTGGGTTGGTCCCATTTTTGTTCACTACTTAATGGGAAAAGACAGCAATACAATAGCTTCAATTCATCATTTATTTAAAACAGTACCAATACAAGTAGCACAACATCTCAAAGCACACTGCACAATCATGTGGATGAAGGCCTGTACTGACCTTTCATGAGACGACCAACATAAAATACGAATCTACCAACACGAATAGGAAATCTAATCAAGTTTTGTGCAGTTGCACTGAAATCAAGCAAAGTTGCCGGTGTGACATTTAAGTTTTCTATAGCAACAAGTTGAATAGATATCCCTATTTTAAGAGGAAAAAAAGAAAACAATTACTGGCCAATAAAGGAGGATGAAACATGCGGCCACAAAAAGAAGCATCTACCTTATCTTGATGGAAAACAAAGTATAGGACAGTAGCATTTCTAAAACGGCTGCATTGATTCATATTAACAGAGAAATTCTTTTAAAACAGATCAGTAGTTAATTCTGAGATTAACAATAGCAAAATAGCTGCATGGGACATGCCAGCACCATGTGCGTCCACACGTATAAATGGGTGATGCAGAGTATGTAGCCAAGCAACATATATGGCGCTGGTCCCATATTTGTTCTCTTTGAACCTTCTTCCTATGTGAGGGCAGCAAATCTAGTCGTGCACAAACTACCCGACCCCCCAGTTTCTTTCCCTTTTCAACAAAGAGATCGGTTCCTTACAGATGTGTGTACTGGGTTACCCCCTTTTTCCCTTTTCGACCTACAAAGCAGATGGATAGCCAGTCTATACTACTTTCCGCCCCTCCTTTCCTTATTGAACCACGTCCTAGATTCTTGCTCCAGCCCACCGCACCCTTCTTTCCTCTTTGAACCAAGACCTAGATTCGACTACAGATCGAAAAAGATCCACATGCAGCTAGAGCAACGACGGTTTCAAAGAAACTTATACCTTAGGGTCGTCGGGATGTGGCAAGGCGTGCGGCGGGAGGCCGGATCTGCCCACACTACGTACGGCAGCGAGGAAGAAGGGGTCGGTGGCCCTCCCGCACAGGCGCTGGGTGAAAGAGAACAGCGCAGCCGTGTCACAGCCCTAGAATTTGTTTGTAATTAATTGCATCAGCACCCATGCATCATGTATAAAATTTATTTGAAAGTTGAATTGAGGTTTGTTGAAACCCTCAGAAATCACTTCAGAAATAATCAACATTGAAAATCTTTTCAACTGAGTCTAAGGAAATGTTCCTGTTATTCTGTAAAAATATTGGAAAGAGGTAAAATTCAAACCAATATTTTTGGAGTCTCAGAAATATTTATTTTGGGCATTTGAAATTAATTCAATAACTATTTGAATTGGATATATATTGATTATATAATAAATATATGTTCAATAATTCTGAAAATTGTTGTGTGGCTTTAGATAAGTCCACTTAGCTATCACAATTATTTTCATGAAGTTTAAAGTTGATTTGGTGTTAAAATTAAATCGCAAACAAACTGCAAAAAATAGAAAAACAAAAACAGAAAAGAGAGAGAGAGAGAGAGAAAAGCCAACCTGGGCCTCACCTGTGCTGGCCCAGCCCACCTGGCTTGGTGCCAGTCATCCCTAACCTGTGCCAGTTGGCAGAGGAGGGACAGCGCACAGTGCGCCCGCGGGCGCCACGCCACCAGGCTGCCTGCCTGCGTCGCCTGGCCACCGCGATGCCTCGCATCCTCTCCTCAGCGCCGCCTCGACCCCCTCGTTCGTTCCTCTCTCTCCCCCGAATGCCTCCCCCTCCTTTGTTCTCCTCACCGAACGCGCCCGCCGCTGCCGATGAGCATCACCGCAGCCATCGCCTCTCCCTCGTCCCCTGGAGCTGCCCACGAGCTCCGCCGAGTCCCTCTCCTCCTCCTCACCGAGCCGCCTGATGCCGGAAGCCCCTGGATGCCGCCTGCACCACCGTTCCCCTCGTCGGCCACCGAAGATCCTCACCGTCGATTAGCTGCCTCCGGTGCCTCCCCGAGCTCGCTGACCCTCCCGTTCGACTCACTGTGAGCTCCTGCTCCCAAACCCCCTCTCTCCTCTGTCGATTTCCTCTTCTAGCCCCACTGACCACCATGGCCGAAGCTCGCTGCCGCCGTGCCTCATCGCCGCCGTGGCTGGAGCCATTGTAGCTCAAAGCCGAGCACACCATCGCGCTCAACGCGTCTCCAAGAGCCCGTAGCCAGCACCAGCTTCTCCCCACGTGCCCCCTAGCTCCAACCCGATTACGCTGTAGCTCCGGCCACCGCTCGGCTCGTCGCCGACGTTGATTCCAGTGACCCCGTGACCTGCTGCTGCCTCCGCTAGATGCGCGGGAGCAAGGGCTATCGCCCGTTGCCCTCGGCACGTCCAACCGACGCCCATAGCGCGATTCCGGCGAGCCACCGCCGCACTGTGAGGTCGTCGGAGTTCAACTCCGGTGGCTGGTGACGTGGCACATCATTAGCCGCTGATGACCCTGCTAATTAACCCCCTCTCACTGACATGTGGGCCCCAGCCTGCTAACTAACCTAGCTTAGCATTTAACTAATCTGAGTTAGTTAATTAACTAACTGTGTGACTGACCAACGGGCCCCACACGTCAGGTTTGACCTGGACCGAGCCGTTGACCTGCTGATGTCACTGTGAGGTCATGCTGACGAAATAACTCTTTTCTGGATTTATTCTTTTACAGGAAATTCCAGAAAATTGCCTAAACTTCTAAAAATCATAGAAAATCAACCGTAACTCCAAATGAAAAGATTTATATATGAAAAATGATCAGAAAAATCCAATCTATCCATTTACGCTACTTTCATGCATGATGAACCAACTTATACCCACTGTATAAGTGAAAACATGATAATGACATTTTAAATGCTAAATATGGAGTTTGCATATGAACCCTTGGTCCATATGGACTTCATTTAAATTGTTGCTAGATGCATTAGTGCAAATCATAACATTATTGCCATGTCACATTCATGCATCATATTGTTGCATTGCATTGATTGTGTTTCCTCTCTCTTGCCGGTGTTTGTCCCCTCTGAGTAGACGACGTTCCGACGATGTGATCGATGACACCGATGAAGAACTACATTATCTTCAGAAGTGCGAGGCAAGCAAAACTCCCTTGTTCATTCTGATACAGTCCCACTCTCTCGCTCCTGCTCTCTTTTACTGCATTAGGGCAACACCGATTCAACTGTTACATGCTGTGGTAGTTGAACCCTTTCCTCTACATGACCTGTCATTGCCACAATAAATAGATGAAACCCACTAGCATGAGTAGGAGTTGTTTGAGCCCTGATGTGCCTACTCATTCATGCTTGTTTGTCATGCCTGCTACTGCTTAGAGTTGAGTCTGGTCTGATTCATCGGGAATGAATTGGAACGTGGTGAACATGTCCAAGCGTTGAGAGCTAAGTGTGTGAACACGATTTGGTAAGGTAGCGGTGAGAGGCCATGTAGGAGTACATGGTGGGTTATCTCATTACAGCCGTCCTCAGGAACTGAGTCCTGTGTTTGTGATCCATGAACAGTTACTACCACACATTGGGTTCTGGTAACTCGGCCCCTCTCGGCTTATTAATCAACTCGATCTCTGTCCAGGAGTTGCAACTAGTTTCTGGTGTTTGTAGGTAGTGTTAGTAGTCTACCAAGTGGCACCCGGTACAGGTGGGCTTGGGACAGACTAGGCACCGTGGCACGGTGTACCAAGTGGCACCCGGATGGTGGGCTTGGGAACCCTGCTCACATCGTTTGGGGCCGTGAGCGACACCCCGGCCGGATCTCCTTACGGATGGAACCCAAATAGGCGATAAACCTGGACTAGAGACTTGTTGGTTAGTCAGGTCGTGGCCGACTCCCTCGCCTGGCTTCCGCTTGAAGGTTGCCGAGGTACATGACGTGTACAGGGCGATAAGTGGCGAGAGCGTGTGTGAATAAGTACACCCCTGCAGGGTTATCATTATCTATTCGAATAGCCGGATTCCTCGGATATGGAAACTTGGACCCCTTGCATAGTTCATAGACAAGCGAAAGTGGATACTTTAAAATGTGCAAGATAAGTGTGAGTGCTATGGATGGCGTTCTCGCAGGGAGACGAGAGCGGATCCATAGTGGTGTATTGGTATGGTGAATTTGTGGACTCGTGTGCGCCACCTCAAAGAGTTACTTGCAGTCGTAGTTCAGGATAGCCACCGAGTCAAAGCTGGCCTGCTGCAGTTAAACTCCACCACCCCTTTGTTGATACCGATGCATATGTAGTTAGTTCTGATGTAAGTCTTGTTGGGTACATTTGTACTCACGTTTGCTTAATTTATGTTTTGCAGAGAGACTTCAGTCCCGCTAGTAGTTCCGCTTGGACTTCGACGTTTAGCTTGTTACCTCAGCTACGATCTTGTGCCCTCGGCAGGATCTGGTAGATAGTCAGGCTTCTCAGCCTTCTTCATTTGTAGTTGTCTGTACTCAGACAACTTAAGCTTCCGCATGTGCTTGTTGCTTGTATGCTCTGTATGTTGGGTCATGAGACCCATGTTTGTAATATCTCGCTCCTCGGAGCCTAAGGAATAAATACTTGAGTCGTAGAGTTATGTTGTGATGCCATGTTGTATTTACACATGTCGAGCATATTGTGTGTATGATTGAAATGCTTGGTATGTGTGGGATCCGACAACCTAGTTGTATATCCTTGGTAGCCTCTCTTATGGGGAAATGTAGTCTTGTGTTTCCATGAGCCATAGTAGTCCGCTACAGCCCGGTTCACCGGAGTCCTGCTAGCCCAGCACTACTGCTCAGGACACTTGACTGACCGGCATGTGTTTCACTTCGTTCCTGTGTCTGTCCCTTTGGGGAAATGTCACGCGGTGACATCCGGAGTCCTGCCTAGCCTGCTACAGCCCGGGTTACCGGAGTTCTGTTAGCCCAGTGCTACAGCCCGGATTCACACGCTGCTGACCGACATGCTCGAAGTTGATTCATGTATGCCTGTCCCCATGGGTTAGTGCCGCTTTGGGTTCACGACTAGCCATGTCGGCCCGGGTTCTCTGTCATATGGATGCTAGAGACACTGTCATATACGTGAGCCAAAAGACGCAAACGGTCCCGGGCCCTGGTAAGGCGACACCTGTGGGCATACCGTGCGTGAGGCCGCAAAGTGATATGAGGTGTTACCAGCTAGATCAATGTGACTTGGAATCGGGGTCCTGACAGCTTTGGTATCAGAGCCTGACTGCCTATAGGATTACCAAGCCAAACTGGTCGAAGTCGTGTCTAGAAATGCTTTAGTTATATAAGGGAATTGATTGTGGATGGGATCTTAAGGCTCTTTTTACTCCTTATCCTCATGACCTTCTGATCCGAGTCATCTTATGTAACACCCCGGATGTAACTTTCCCAATTTGTACTCCAACTCTTGTCGTTTTCGGGGTTAAGTTATTTTATTTTCTCGGGTTCGGGTCTTTGTCTCCGTGCGTTGTTGTCATTGTCATGCATCTCATATCATGTCATCATGTGCATTGCATTTGCATACGTGTTCATCTCATGCATTCGAGCTTTTTCCCCATTGTCCGTATTGCATTCCGGCGCTTCGTTCTCCTTCGGTGGTCATTTCTAGCTTTCTTTCGCGTGTGGGGGTTAAAAATTTCTGGATTGGACCGAGACTTGCCAAGCGGCCTTGGTTTACTACCGGTAGACCGCCTGTCAAGTTTCATGCCATTTGGACTTCGTTTGATACTCCAACGGTTAACCGAGGGACCGAAAAGGCCTCGTGTGTGTTGCAGCCCAACACCCTTCCAATTTGGCCCAAAACCCACCAAAACCCTCTCCATAATCTAGAGCGTTCGATCACGATCGCGTGGCCGAAAACCGCACCTCATTTGGACTCTCCTAGCTCCTCCTATGTCTATATATAGTTCCTTCCCGAAAATTCGCGGATCCCCTCTCCAAAACCCTAGTCCCCTTCGTCTCCTCGCGCCGGCCGGACACGTCCGCCAGGCCCAGCGCTGGCCCCCGAGGGCCCGAAGCCGCTGCCCGCTTCCTTCACCCCCCGCCGCCCGCGCCTCGCTGCGCCGCCTCGCCGCCGCCATCGCCGGTCGCCGCCTCGCCGCGCGCCGCCGTCATCTCCAACCGCCACTCCGCCCCGCCTCGCCTTGGCTTCCGTGCCGCCCCAAGGTCACCGCGCCCTCACCGCCCAGCGGTGCCGCCGCCATCGCCGTCCTCGCCAAGTCCGGTCACCGGCAAGTCCCACGTCGCTGGATCCGGTCGTCTACAGTGATTCCGGCGAAGATCCGGCCGCCTCATTTTCCGCGTCGGGCAAACCCTAGATCTGGAGTAGTATTTTCGGCTAAGTCCCAAAAATCCCAGATCCATATGCTCATGTTCATCGTGTCGTATCTCCGCATCTGTAACTCCGTTTTTGGCATATAGCATATCAAAATGTTCATCTCAGAGAGTACATCATTTCATTCCATTGCATATTTTTCATTTGAGTTCGTCTTGATGCCCGAAATGCTGTTATAAGAGTGCTACTTGAGATAATTGTCAGATCTACTACTCCACTTAGCCTTTTGTCATTTTTGCCATGATTAATGTGTGCATGATATGCCCATGAGCTCTACATATGTTTTGTTAAGGGTTTTTCATCTTTCCAGAGGTGCAACCCATGTATTTTTGTGATGTGTGTGGTGACTAGCACAAGCTTGCAAAGTGGTGCACTTGGTAATTCTGATTTCAGGGGCTTAGCTTTTCCACTAAGTCCTTGAGCTGTTTATCTCATATGGCCATATGTTCATGTTGTTTCCTAGTGATTCATGCCTCTTTTGAGGATGATCAGTAAGGATGTTTTATTAATCTTGTAGTTCTCTATCCATCCATGTCTTTGTTTGCAATTATGGAGCACCCTAGCTTGAGTCAATCAAGCTCTACCTTTTCTACTTCGTGAATCTGGGCAGATTGTCAACTTGTTTGCAATTTTGCCGATGATGTTGTAGTTGATCCGTGCATGCTATGCTATTGTTCTTGCCATTTCTAGCTTGTATTTTGTGTGTTCTTGATAGGTGTATGCTTAGCTTGTCATGACTTGCACCGTAGTGAGTGCATCGAGCTCGTAAACATGCCTACTTGATATCTGTTTCAGCATGCTCTAGTTTTCACTAAGTCCGAAAACTGATTATGTTTTTGCTATGTTCACATGCTTGCAATTATATTTTCTAATCCCTTTTTGCTCAAGGTCACTAAGGGACTTTTGTTAAGATCCTTGAGTACTTCCATGCCATGCTTTACTTTGCCATGTTCAGTTCCTGTATCATGTAGTTTTGTTGCTCCGAAGAGTGCTATCTGATCTGAAATTCCAGACAAGTGTTAATTTCACTAAGTCTAAAATCTGTTTGTCATATGCATTTTTGCCATGCTTGTTTGAACCTGTTAATGAATGAATTGGCCATAACTCAGTGCTAGACTTTTGTTAAGAATCATGAATGCATCCCTGCCATGTATTTTTTTGTCATGTTTGGGTGTTGTAGCTCGTTCATCTCATTGCATTTAGATGGATACTTGCTGTAAATCGCAGAACGCGGCCATATTTGAATCGCTTGCCATTTCCAAACCGTAACTCCGATTCCGGCGTTCTTTATATCGTTTTCAAGCGATTTAATCTCATCTTTCCAGTGGAACACTTGGATTCCCAAGTTGAGGCCAGATTCATGCATCCCTTGTTAAATCTTGCATATGCATCCCGCATAGCGTACCATCTTTGCATCATATTGTTTGAGCTAGGCGCGTGGTTGATTGTGTTCCGTTTGTTTGTTTGTCTTGTTTGGGTAGAGCCGGGAGACGAGTTCGCTAACGAGGAGCCCGTTGAGTCTGCTTTCGAGGATCCAGTCAACTCTGACAACTATGCAGGCAAGATGATCATACCCTCGAAATCACTACTATCTTTGCTATGCTAGTTTGCTCGCCCTTTTGCTATGCCAATGCTACGATGCCTACCTGCTTTCAATCCTCCCAAATTGCCATGTCAAACTTCTAACCCACCATGTCCTAGCAAACCGTTGATTGGCTATGTTACCGCTTTGCTCAGCCCCTCTTATAGCGTTGCTAGTTGCAGGTGAAGATTGGAGGCCGTTCCTTGTTGGAACATTTATTTACTTGTTGGGATATCATTACATTATGTTGTTATCTTAATGCATCTATACACTTGGTAAAGGGTGGAAGGCTTGGCCTCTCGCCTAGTGTTTTGTTCCACTCTTGCCGCCCTAGTTTCCATCATATCGGTGTTATGTTCCCGGATTTTGCGTTCCTTACGCGGTTGGGTTATAATGGGAACCCCTTGATAGTTCGCCTTGATTAAAGCTTTTCCAGCAATGCCCAACCTGTGTTTTACCATTTGCCACCTAGCCTCTTTTTCCCCTGGGTTTCCAAAGCCCGAGGGTCATCTTATTTTAGACGCCCCCGAGCCAGTGCTCCTCTGAGTGTTGGTCCCACCGAGCGATGTCCGGGGCTACCAGGGGCAACTCTGGGCTGGCCTACCCGATGTCTGGCTCATCTGAGTGTGCCCTGAGAACGAGATATGTGCAGCTCCTATCGGGATTTGTCGGCACATTCGGGCGGTGTTGCTGGTCTTGTTTTAACCTGTCGAAGTGTCTTGAAGAACCGAGATACCGAGTCTGATCAGAACGTCTTGGGAGGAGGTCTATTCCTTCGTTGACCGCGAGAGCTTGTCATGGGCTAAGTTGGGACTCCCCTGTAGGGATTTGAACTTTCGAAAGCTATGCCCGCGGTTATGGGCAGATGGGAATTTGTTAATGTCCGGTTGTAGATAACTTGAACCTTAACTTAATTAAAATGAATCAACTGAGTGCGTTACCGTGATGGCCTCTTCTCGGCGGAGTCCGGGAAGTGGACACGGTGTTGGAGTAATGCTTGCGCAGGTTGTCCTCTAGTTTCGGGCTCGCGCTTTGCCTCCTCTTCTCGCTCTCTTTTGTGAATAAGTTAGCCACCATATTTTTGCTAGTCGCTTGCTGCAGCTCCATATATTTACCTTGCCATACCTATAAGCTTAAATAGTCTTGATCGCGAGGGTGCGAGATTGCTGAGTCCCCGTGGCTCACAGATTACTATTACACCAGATGAGGGCCTGATGATTCCGCTCCAAGTGACGCGTTTGAGCTCAAGTGGGAGTTCAACGAGGACTCTCAATGTTACTATGTTTCCTTTCCTGATGATCAGTAGTGGTGCCCAGTTGGGGGTGATCGGGACTATGTCGCTTGTTGGGTTATCTTTTATTTTGGCGCCGTAGTCGGGCCAGGAGTGTTTGGATGATGTAATGTTATTTATGTACTTGATTGATGTGGCGAGTGTAAGCCAACTATGTTATCTCCCCTTTATTAATCATATTACATGGGATGTTGTGAAGATTGCCTAACTTGTGACATATTCCTTCAATGCGATTATGTCTCTAAGTCGTGCCCCGACACGTGGGAGCTATAGTCGCATTGAGGGTGTTACAAGTTGGTAATCAGAGCCTTCCCCGACCTTAGGAGCCCCATTGCTTGATCGTTTTTAGCGGCCGAGTTGTGTCTAGAAAAATGTTTTGAGTCATTTAGGAATTATATATCGGAGAGTTTAGGAATTCTTTTTACTTCAGAGTCTCCTCATCGCTCTGGTAAGGCATCCTGACGTAGAGTTTTGACTCTTCTCTTCTCAAATTTCACTAAAAAAAATTTAGGATCACGCGGGTATCTTGGAATCGTTCTGATGGTTTTATGATGAGAACATTGTCTTGGTGCCTCCTGTCAGGGGTTTTGTGGAAGTGTCCCGGGGAGTTGAGCTCTGAGGTGTTGTCGTCATAATTTTATCGTTGCAGTTCTGGAATACCTGAGTCTAGTACGCCGACATCGAAAATCTCTTTTATGCAGTTCGTTGGTGAGATAACCTCGACGCCACCCAGTACTGGGGCGGGAGTTCGGGAGTATCGCCATAACTTGTATAACGGATGCTTTTCAAAGGTTGAGGTAGATGGTTTCCGAAGTTTTTCTTGGTTATGTGTTGAAGGAGGGATACAACTGGATGTAGGATTTGCTAGTTTGGGTGAGATATTATGCTTCCCCTGTATCCCCAACACCTGATTGCATAACAGGAAAGGTTCGGGAGTTTCATAGGTGGGAATTCTTGTAGCTCTAGTTCTTCTTCCACGGATATTGGTTTGAGATTGGGATTTCTTACCGATTATTCGTTCTTGATCCGTACCTTGTTGATTTATTTCTCTACCTAAATTCTAAGTGGCTTCTCAATTTATGGATATGTGACCATTTCAAGAGGAATGCATTCATTCATTTTGTTCAGATGTGAAGACTATATGTTGCAATTTTCATTCCGTTGGATTCAGCTTCAATATTTGCCTATCAATGTGCTAATGGATGTCAACCTCTTCAGGATGGCTCCTCCAACGCGCACGACTCCGAATCCTGATCCGCCACCACCCCCCCCTCCTCCGGAGGCATGGCAAGCTGTGATGGCCGCAACCAATGCAAACACACAGTTGATCATGCAAATTCTTCAAGAGCGCAATCAAGGCAACCAAGGGAACCAAGGCAACAATCAGAATCACTTTGCTACACTCAACCAGTTCCTTGCTAATGGGCCAAAGACTTTCAGCAATTGTGTTGAGGCAACCAATGCTGACGATTGGCTTGTGGATCTGTGCAAGCATTTCGAGTGCAGTAACGTCAGGCCTGAGGACTTTGTCAAGTTCGCTTCCTTCCAACTCAAAGATCAAGCTGCAGAATGGTTCCAGCAGTACAAGGATTCCAGAGGTGGACGTGTTATCACTTGGGATGAATTCCGTCAAGATTTCCGAGCTCATCATATTCCTCAGAGCGTGATTGAAAGCAAGCGTGAGGAATTCCGCAACCTGAAGCAAGGCTCTTTGTCTGTCTATGACTACAACAAGTTGTTCCAGAAGCTCGCCCGCTTTGCCAAGCAGGATGTCCCTGATGAGAAGAGCATGATATACCAGTTCAGGGGTGGTCTCAAAGAAGAAATTCAGCTAGCTCTTGTTCTCTTTGAGCCCTTGAGCTACGATGAGTTCTACAACATGGCATTGAAGCAAGAGGCTGCTCAACTGAGATGTGATGCTTCCAAGAAGCGAGTCAGAGATGCTACTCCTTCTTCCTCTACTCAAGTGGCCAAGCGGCAGAAGTATTGGCTTCCTCCTCCTCCGTTCCGTTAGCCGTATCAGTAGAAGAGCAAAGGTGGCAGTGGATCTTCCCACCCACCCAACCCTGGCTTTCAGAACAAGACTTTGTCTCAAGCTCCAAGATCGAGTGCTCCGTATCACCGTCCGCTTTCAGAGGTCACGTGGAACAAGTGCCAATAGAAGGGTCACTATGCCAACAAGTGTTTCAACCAGAGGCGTCTTCCTCCTCCTCCTCCTGTTAGATCGGCAAGTACAGCTGTGGTCAAGCATAACCCCAAGTCTGCCAAGGTCAACTTGATGAATGCAGCTCAAGCAGAGGAGTCGTCAGATGTCATCATGGGTAACCTTCCTGTTAATGATATTCCTGCAAAAGTTCTTTTTGACACGGGTGCATCACATTGTTTTATCTCGAGGCCATTTGTTTCTAAGCATGAGTTGCCTTTACAAGATTTGCCTAGACAGTTATCTGTTGTTTCTTCGGGTAAATTCATGAATGCAAGCGCTATTGCCCCAGATATTACTATCACGTTGGGTGACTACAAGTGTCTCTCTTCTCCGGTGGTTCTTGGTAACTCGGTTATTGATCTTATTCTCGGAATGGATTGGCTTTCTAAGCACAAGGCGCATCTTGATTGTGCAGCCAGGCAGATTCAATTGACTCATTCGTCTGAGGATGTAATTGTTTTTGCTGTTCGGGATAATACTATCCGTCTGTTTTCTCTGAATGAGAAGGGTGAACTCGATGCTATATCGCAAATTCCAGTCGTTTGCAAATATCAAGACGTCTTTCCAGAAGAGCTTCCAGGAATGCCTCCGCACTGGCCAGTTGAATTCGTTATTGATCTTGAGCCTGGCACGGGACCTGTTTGCAAATGTCCTTACAAGCCCGAACCTGAAGAGTTGAAGGAGCTGAAGAAGCAACACGATATTCAAGAGAAAATGGGTCTCATCTGGCCTAGTTCTTCTCCATGGGGTTGTGGTGTTCTTTTTGTGAAGAAGAAGGATGGAACGGACCGACTTTGTGTTGATTACCGTCCATTGAACAAGAAGACCATCAAGAACAAATACCCACTTCCCAACATCAACGAGCTGTTCGAACAACTCAAAGGTGCCCAAGTATTCTCCAAGCTTGATCTCCGTATGGGTTATCATCAAATTCGTATCCGTGAGCAAGATATTCCCAAGACGGCTTTCAGGACAAGCTATGGTTCATATGAATACACTGTCATGTCTTTTGGTCTCGTCAACGCTCCTCCGACGTTCTCTCGCATGATGAACTTCATCTTCAACGCCTACACCAATGACTTCGTTTTGGTCTACCTCGACGACATTCTGGTTTTCTCCAAGAACAAGGAAGATCATGCCAAGCACTTGCGTTTGATACTCGATAAGCTGAGGGAACACCAGTTCTACGCCAAGTTCTCCAAGTGTGAATTTTGGCTCGATGAGGTTCTTTATCTTGGTCATATCATCTCTGCCAAGGGTATTGCCGTGAATCCCGAGAAGGTGTCTGCAATTGTGAATTGGGAACCTCCTCAAAACGTGAAGCAACTCCGTAGGTTCCTCGGTCTCGCAAGCTATTGCAGAAGATTCATTGAAAACTTTTCTAAGATCGCGAAGCCTCTCTCTAATCTTCTCCAGAAGCACGTCAAGTACGTTTGGTCTCCGGAGTGTGACATTGCTTTCAACACTTTGAAAGAGAAATTGATCACTGCTCCAGTTCTGACTCCGCCTGATGAATCCAAGTCGTACGAGGTCTTTTGTGATGCCTCTCTCCAAGGTCTTGGCGCAGTTTTGATGCAAGAGAAGAAAGTTGTTGCTTATACCTCTCGCCAGTTGAAGCCTAATGAGAAGAACTACCCCACTCATGATCTCGAGTTGGCGGCAGTTGTGCATGCTCTTTTGACTTGGAGACATCTCTTATTGGGAAGAAAAGTGGACATTTTCACTGATCACAAGAGTCTCAAGTACATCTTCACTCAGCCTAATCTCAACCTCAGGAAAACTCGATGGGTCGAAATGATTCAAGAGTATAATCCGAGTATCGAGTATACTCCAGGCAAGGCCAATGTGATTGCTGACGCATTGAGCAGAAAGGCTTGCTGCAATAGTCTGATTCTCAAGCCTTATCAACCCGAGCTTTGTGAAGCTTTCCACAAACTTAATCTGCAGTTATCCCTCAAGGTTTCCTCGCCAACCTTCAAGTCTCTCCTACCTTGGAAGAACAGATTCGCCAAGCTCAGCTTCTTGATGCCATGGTGAAAAAGGTGAAGATTGGGATTGCCAAGAGTCAATCCAAGTAAAAGTGCTACCGCCTTGATGACAAGGATACTCTCTTCTTCGAGGATCGTATTGTTGTACCCAAAGGTGACCTCCATAAAGTGATCATGAACGAGGCTCACAATTCTCTCCTCTCCATCCACCCTGGGAGTACGAAGATGTATCAGGACCTTAAGCACGCTTATTGGTGGACTCGAATGAAGCGCGAGATTGCTCAATTCGTGAATGAGTGTGATGTCTGCAGAAGAGTGAAGGCAGAACACCAAAGGCCAGCTGGTCTCCTCCAACCTCTTGCCATTCCAGAATGGAAGTTTGACCACATTGAGATGGACTTCGTGACTGGGTTTTCCAAAGTCCAAGCGTGGCAATGATGCTATATTCGTTGTCATCGACAAACTCACTAAAGTGGCTCACTTTCTGCCTATCAAAGAGTCGATCACTGCAGCTCAATTGGTGGAACTCTATACCTCTCAGATTGTCTCTCTGCACGGTATTCCACAAGTGATCTCTTCAGACCGTGGCAACATCTTTACATCCAAGTTTTGGGATTCTTTTCAGAAGGCCATGGGCACCAACATCCGCTTCAGCACAACTTTCCATCCTCAAACTAGCGGTCAAGTTGAGCGTGTCAACCAGATTGTTGAAGATATGCTCAGGGCTTGTGTAATCTCCTTCGGCATGAAGTGGGAGGATTGTCTTCCTTATGCTGAATTCTCCTACAACAATAGTTTTCAAGCAAGTTTGGGCAAGGCCTCATTTGAAATTCTGTATGGAAGGAAGTGCCGTACCCCTCTCAACTGGTCTGAAACCGGTGAACGTCAGCTTTTGGGTAATGACTTAATCACAGAGGCAGAGGAAATGTGCAAAGTCATTTGAGATAACCTCAAAGCAGCCTAATCCCGCCAGAAGAGCTACTATGATAGTAAGCACCGTGATTTGGCTTTCGAGATCGGAGATCATGTTTACCTCCGCGTCTCTCCTATGAAAGGTACTCGTCGCTTCGGTATCAAAGGGAAGCTTGCCCCTAGATACGTGGGACCTTTCAAGATTGTCAGCAAGAGAGGCGATCTCGCCTATCCACTCGAGCTTCCTTCAAACTTTGCAAATGTTCATGACGTGTTCCATGTCTCTCAGCTCCGAAAGTGCTTCAAGACTCCTGACTGCACTATCAACTTCGAGGACATTGAGCTCCAAGCAGATCTCTCCTATCGTGAGCACCCAGTTGCAATTCTTGAAGAGACTGAACGCAAGACTCGCAACAAGTCAATCAAATTTCTCAAAGTCAAGTGGTCACACCATTCCGACCGTGAAGCTACCTGGGAACGCGAGGATCACCTCCGTTCTGAGTACCCGGCGTTCTTTCAGTCCTAGATCTCGGGACGAGATCCTTTTGTAGTGGTGGACTGTTGTAACACCCCGGATGTAACTTTCCTAATTTGTACTCCAACTCTTGCCGTTTCCGGCGTTAAGTTATTTTATTTTCTCGGGTTCAGGTCTTTGTCTTCGTGTGTTGTTGTCGTTGTCATGCATCTCATATTATGTCATCATGTGCATTGCATTTGCATATGTGTTCATCTCATGCATTCGAGCTTTTTCCCCATTGTCCGTTTTGCATTCCGGCGCTTCGTTCTCCTCCGGTGGTCATTTCTAGCTTTCTTTCGTGTGTGGGGGTTAAACATTTCCGGATTGGACCGAGACTTGCCAAGCGGCCTTGGTTTACTACCGGTAGACCGCCTGTCAAGTTTCGTGCCATTTGGACTTCGTTTGATACTCCGACGGTTAACCGAGGGACCAAAAAGGCCTCGTGTGTGTTGCAGCCCAACACCCTTCCAATTTGGCCCAAAACCCAACAAAACCCTCTCCATCATCTAGAGCGTTTGCCCACGATCGCGTGGCCGAAAACCGCACCTCATTTGGACTCTCCTAGCTCCTCCTATGTCTATATATAGTTCCTTCCCGAAAATTCGCGGATCCCCTCTCCAAAACCCTAGTCCCTTTCATCTCCTCGCGCCGGCCGGACACGTCCGTCCCCGGCTGGACATGTCCGCCAGGCCCAGCGTTGGCCCCCGAGGGCCCGAAGCCGCTGCCCGCCTCCTTCGCTCCTCGCCGCCCGCGCCTTGCTGCGCCGCCTCGCCGCCGCCATCGCCGGTCGCCGCCTCGCCGCATGCCGCCGTCATCTCCAACCGCCACTCCGCCCCGCCTCGCCTCGGCTTCTGTGCCACCCCGAGGCCACCACGCCCTCACCGCCCGGCGGTGCCGCCGCCATCGCTGTCGTCGCCAAGTCCGGTCACCGGCAAGTCCCACATCGCCGGATCCGGTCGTCTACAGTGATTCCGGCGAAGATCCGGCCGCCGCGTTTTCCGCGTCGGGCAAACCCTAGATCTGGAGGTAGTATTTTTGGCTAAGTCCCAAAAATCCCAGATCCATATGCTCCTGTTCATCGTGTCATATCTCCGCATCCGTACCTCCGTTTTTGGCATATATCATATCAAAATGTTCATCTCAGAGAGTACATCATTCCAGTCCATTGCATCTTTTTCATTTGAGTTCGTCTTGATGCCCGAAATACTGTTAGAAGAGTGCTACTTGAGATAATTGTCAGATCTGCTACTCCACTTAGCTTTTTGTCATTTTTGCCATGATTAATGTGTGCATGATATGCCCATGAGCTCTACATATGTTTTTGTTAAGGGTTTTGCCATCTTTCCAGAGGTGCAACCCATGTATTTTTGTGATGTGTGTGGTGACTAGCACAAGCTTGCAAAGTGGTGCACTTGGTAATTCTGATTTCAGGGACTTAGCTTTTCCACTAAGTCCTTGAGTTGTTTATCTCATATGGCCATATGTTCATGTTGTTTCCTAGTGATTCGTGCCTCTTTTGAGGATGATCAGTAAGGATGTTTTATTAATCTTGTAGTTCTCTATCCATTCATGTCTTTGTTTGCAATTATGGAGCACCCTAGCTTGAGTCAATCAAGCTCTACCTTTTCTACTTCGTGAATCTGGGCAGATTGTCAACTTGTTTGCAATTTTGCTGATGATGTTGTAGTTGATCCGTGCATGCTATGCTGTTGTTCTTGCCATGTCTAGCTTGTATTTTGTGTGTTCTTGATAGGTGTATGCTTATCTTGTCATTACTTGCACCGTAGTGAGTGCATCGAGCTCGTAAACATGCCTACTTGATATCTGTTTCAGCATGCTCCAGTTTTCACTAAGTCCGAAAACTGATTATGTTTTTGCTATGTTCACATGCTTGCAATTATATTTTCTGATCCCTTTTGGCTCAAGGTCACTAAGGGACTTTAGTTAAGCTCTTTGAGTAGCTCCATGCCATGCTTTACTTTGCCATGTTCAGTTCTTGTAGCATATAGTTTTGTTGCTCCGAAGAGTGCTATCTGATCTGAAATTCCAGACAAGTGTTAATTTCACTAAGTCTGAAATCTGTTTGTCATATGCATTTTTGCCATGCTTGTTTGAACCTGTTAATGGATGAATTGGCCATAGCTCAGTTCTAGAATTTTGTTAAGAATCATGAATGCATCCCTGCCATGTATTTTGTTGTCATGTTTGGGTGCTGTAGCTCGTTTATCTCATTGCATTTAGATGGATACTTGCTGTAAATCGCAGAACGTGGCCATATTTGAATCGCTTGCCATTTCCAAACCGTAACTCTGATTCCGGCGTTCTTTGTATCGTTTTCAAGCGATTTCATCTCATCTTTCCAGTGGAACACTTGGATTCCCAAGTTGAGGCCAGATTCATGCATCCCTTGTTAAATCTTGCTTATGCATCCTGCATCGCATCCCGCATAGCATACCATCTTTGCATCATATTGTTTGAGCTAGGCGCGTGGTTGATTGTGTTCCGTTTGTTTGTTTGTCTTGTTTGGGTAGAGCCGGGAGACGAGTTCGCTAATGAGGAGCCCGTTGAGTTTGCTTTCGAGGATCCAGTCAACTCTGACAACTGTGCAGGCAAGATGATCATACCCTCGAAATCACTACTATCTTTGCTATGCTAGTTTGCTCGCTCTTTTGCTATGCCAGTGCTATGATGCCTACCACTTGCTTTCAAGCCTCCCAAATTGCCATGTCAAACCTCTAACCCACCATGTCCTAGCAAACCGTTGATTGGCTATGTTACCGCTTTGCTTAGCCCCTCTTATAGCGTTGCTAGTTGCAGGTGAAGATTGGAGGCCGTTCCTTGTTGGAACATTTGTTTACTTGTTGGGATATCATTATATTATCTTGTTATCTTAATGCATCTATACACTTGGTAAAGGGTGGAAGGCTCAGCCTCTCGCCTAGTGTTTTGTTCCACTCTTGCCGCCCTAGTTTCCGTCATATCGGTGTTATGTTCCCGGATTTTGCGTTCCTTACGCGGTTGGGTTATAATGGGAACCCCTTGATAGTTCGCCTTGATTAAAGATTTTCCAGCAATGCCCAACCTTGGTTTTACCATTTTCCACCTAGCCTCTTTTTCCCCTGGGTTTCCGGAGCCCGAGGGTCATCTTATTTTAGACCCCCCCGGGCCAGTGCTCCTCTGAGTGTTGGTCCCACAGAGCGATGTCCGGGGCTACCAGGGGCAACTCTGGGCTGGCCTACCCGACGTCTAGCTCATCTGAGTGTGCCCTGAGAACGAGATATGTGCAGCTCCTATCGGGATTTGTCGGCACATTCGAGCGGTGTTGCTGGTCTTGTTTTAACCTGTCGAAGTGTCTTGAAGAACCGAGATACCGAGTCTGATCGGAACGTCTTGGGAGGAGGTCTATTCCTTCGTTGACCGTGAGAGCTTATCATGGGCTAAGTTGGGACTCCCCTGCAGGGATTTGAACTTTCGAAAGCCGTGCCCGCGGTTATGGGCAGATGGGAATTTGTTAATGTCCGGTTGTAGATAACTTGAACCTTAACTTAATTAAAATGAATCAACTGAGTGTGTTACCGTGATGGCCTCTTCTCGGCGGAGTCCGGGAAGTGTACACGGTGTTGGAGTAATGCTTGCGCAGGTTGTCCTCTAGTTTCGGGCTCGCGCTTTGCCTCCTCTTCTCGCTCTCTTTTGCGAATAAGTTAGCCACCATATTTTTGCTAGTCACTTGCTGCAACTCCATATATTTACCTTGCCATACCTATAAGCTTAAATAGTCTTGATCGCGAGGGTGCGAGATTGCTGAGTCCCTGTGGCTCACAGATTACTATTACACCAGATGCAGGGCCTGATGATTCCGCTCCAGGTGACGCGTTTGAGCTCAAGTGGGAGTTCGACGAGGACTCTCAATGTTACTATGTTTCCTTTCCTGATGATCAGTAGTGGTGCCCAGTTGGGGGTGATCGGGACCGTGTCGCTTGTTGGGTTATCTTTTATTTTGGCGCTGTAGTCGGGCCATGAGTGTTTGGATGATGTAATGTTATTTATGTACTTGATTGACGTGGCGAGTGTAAGCCAACTATGTTATCTCCCCTTTATTAATCATATTACATGGGATGTTGTGAAGATTGCCTAACTTGCGACATATGCCTTCAATGGGATTATGTCTCTAAGTCGTGCCCCGACACATGGGAGCTATAGTCGCATCGAGGGTGTTACATCTTATCTTTTCTATGGGGTTAAGAACTAGGCTTCTCTTCTATCCCTCAGGATGACGTGTTACTAAACCGTAGTTGCCTAGGATTGTTGGGTTAAGCCTCAGTTCAGTTCCTACTACTTCTGTATGTTGACCCTTGATGCCGGAACTTGGATATTGTGATGTTGAGTGGTTATGCCACCGTTTTGCAGGATGTCTCAAATCTTTTCGAGCATTTACAGCCGTTATGCTGTCCGAGTCATCCCAGGTTTCTAAATAATCTGATGCGTTTGCAAATCCTTCCTCCGTTTCCGATGTCCTTTTGGTCAGAATAAGCACACTAGCCAGTGAGTTGAGGTACTCTGTTGCCTCGTCATATATGTTGGAGCTATTAGTATGACCCTAGGTGTCTTAGAGAGCCACCTAGTAATCTGGCAATGCTTTGTATTTCCGGTGTGATGATTCTGGCCATTTTTCTCGAAAGCATCCCGTGATGCCATTTAGTAGTAGGTATTCTACTCTTGGGTTCCTGACCCAAGATTCACTCCACTTACCTTCTGTTGATAGTGTTTGCTAGTTCCATTAGAATATTAGTAACCTTTGCGATAGTCCTTGAGCTCCGTGGTATTTTCTTCTTCCAAGTACCATGAATTGCTTATGGCAGAAGTTCTTTTGAACCAAAAGATCACAATAAGAGTGCTCTTGATGAGTTCTTCGTCCTACATTGTGAATCTGCCAGTTCTACCTTTCTACATGGGTTATTTGGAAGAAATATGTTGAATTTGTTCGACATACTAATCCATGCATCCACAACTAAAAAAAATTATATGTTCCTTGAGTTGTCCCCCCCCCCTTTAGTTGTATTCCGACCTTAGCCTATCACTTGTTAGTCAAGAGTATGTGTGCATTCGTGTTTATCGGTGCCTATTATTCTTGTGGTCCGTCGAGCCGTTCTATTTCAGAATGACTAGGAGAAACAAACTCCAGTACCTCATCCATATCTAGGATTGGGTCAAAGCAGTTGTATTCCGCAGATCAAAATGCCAATCTAGCTTTGATTCTGTTCTACCCTGAAGTATTGCCCTCTTGATGCTAGGAATGTCATGATAATTGCACCAACTCTTATAAATTCTTGTTGCAGTGATACTTTTGCCATCATTGTTCATTCTCGGTTTCCGTGTTATTGTAACCGGAATGCCGACAAGTGAATTGTGATGTGTGAAATCAATACTCCTAGCAACCCCTTTGCTTGGTAGTTAATGGACGTTAATATCATTCTTAGTGTGATGATTATTGAATCATCACCCTAAGGTTGATCGTGCTACCTAGTCCTTATTTCCTGGTGCACTCTTCCATCAACGAGTTAGGATTGTATCAATCCCTCGCTCTTCCTGATCATATCGTCTTGCCCTGAAAAGCAAGATTGTTCTCGAGCTTAGTAACATATCGGTGCTTCGTGATTTTTCGGATATCTTCACGGAAGTATCACTAGGTCGTCCTCTGACCGATATGTGGAGTTCGTGATCAAGTTGGTTTCTTGTAAACTAGCCATTCTCCAAGAATCTGTGTTGGATACCCCCGAGCTAGTTGGTTAAGCTAAACAACAACTTGGAGAGTTGGAAGATAAAAGCTTGTCTGACTTAGTTCATATCTAAGGGATATCCTTGTGTTTGTGTGTGTTAATTGAAGAAAGACGATATCTTCATCAATTGGTCCTCGTGATCAGTTGTTGGATCTATTGTCTTGTCCAAACTTTTATTTGAGTGTGGGCTATCCTCAAATCAAATCAGAACCAACGATGTTCGTAATGTTGTCTTACTCGAGGTTGATTCCTCGGGCATACACCATTACATCCTTTGGTCTGACCAATGCTACCACCTTGTTCACATAGTCGTGGAATTCCATCTTCATGGGAACCTGGATGAATTGTTGTTGAGCCCATCGACGACATCCTTATCTTGTCCATGATTCATGTCGAACATCTAGGTACCATTGGAAACTTTTATAAGCATTATCTTCATGTCCCGTCCATGAAGCATATGTTCGGATGAAAGAAGTGACTTCCTCGATTACATGTGCATTTGATGCAAGTTGCCGCCATGAATTCAAGAAAGTCAATGTTGCTTCCTCTGGAACTATCCCAAGTCAGTCATGCGTACGTGCGAAGTATTCTGTGGTTTGGAGACTTGCAACCTTCATTCTATATGTATCCCTAGCACACCAAGCCACTGATTGATTGTTCAAGGAGAAGAAGTC
Source organism: Triticum aestivum (assembly GCF_018294505.1). Lineage (NCBI taxonomy): Eukaryota > Viridiplantae > Streptophyta > Magnoliopsida > Poales > Poaceae > Triticum > Triticum aestivum. The sequence goes on along the minus strand of NC_057800.1, from coordinate 502,561,131 downwards.
TCTTCTTAAGAGCAAGACTTATACAAGGACTTCAATATCCTTGTTGATGGTTCCCAACCAGAACTCGGTAGTGTTTTATTGTAAGCCTACTATGTGATCATGCTTGTCTTGGACAGCGTGTTCATAGGTTTGTAGCAGAACCAGCTCATGTTTTGGATCTTGCTATCGTAGTTCATTTCTCGAGAATCTTGCAACGCCATCTCATCGACTTGTGTTGCAAACTTTCTTTTCAGACATGCTGAGTCTGAAGTATCCTATCACCAATCGGATCTGAATCTCAGGCAGATATGATGGTTGGAACATACTCCAAGAACTATAATGTTGGTCTCTCTGTAACCGGTAACGTGGATGTCGTGGCCAACACACCTAGCCGGAAGGCCTATTATTGTAGTAGCTTGGTTGAAGAAGTTGGTCACCTCCCCATAAGGATCTCGCAGGATCTGTCTCCGTAGTTATTCCTTATGGATTCTTGAGCTTCCGAAGTCCGACCTTTACTTGATGTTCTAGATATCAAACCATATCTATGAATGGATTGCGCTAGCACATCAAGGAGAACATTAGAAGCGGAGTGCTAAATGTCTCCCGGTCGATTGTCCAGATTCTGTTCCCTTAGCCTCACTAAGGGAAGGTCTGAGAGGGTGTTATCTTCCTTTGTTTTCGCATCATGCATCACTAGTCATCATGGTAGTATGTCGTGTTGCCAGGATCCTTGCCATGGATGTTGGTATAACCTTGATGATTATGGAAATGCTCAAGTTCTTAAGAGCACGCGCAAACAAAATCATCCCTTGCGTTGTCTTCAACAAGGTAGTCCACATCATCCATCCTAGTCGGAGTATGCCATTCTTTTGAACCCCTTCCAATGATCGATTGTGATTACCTCAGGCTGGTATAAAGAGTTTCAATGATCTTTGTATCAAAAGTAATTCTTTTTGCCACTTAAGGGAAATGCTCTATGAGTCACCTTTCCCTAAGGTGTCCCGTTATGGAATCATGGCAATTACCTCCTCGCTACTTTGAAACCATGCACCATCCTACTCCAGCGTGGAATTGTTGCCTACCAATTTGAACCCTTGTCATCTATTACCTTCCATATCTCTCGATGTGTGTTTTGTGTCTCAGCTCAAGAGATGTTCTAATGTCTCACTCCATGAGTTGATCTTGAGTTGCTCGATCTTTGAGAAGATCGTTCCTTGTAGAGTTTCCTTCCGTCTTCATCGTGTTGGATGAAGATCTCGAAGACAAAGACGTCAAGAGCAATGTGATGCAATATATTGGTATCTTCGAGAAGGGCAGTTGGATCGAGAAGACTGTGATAGTTTTGTGACCCCTCTGTCTTCTTACTCCACTTCTTGAATCTCGGGACGAGATTCTTGTTTTAGTGGGGGTGAGTTGTCACAGCCCTAGGATTTGTTTCTAATTAGTTGCATCAGCACCCATGCATCATGTATAAAATTTATTTGAAAGTTGAATTGAGGTTAGTTGAAACCCTCAGAAATCACTTCAGAAATAATCAACATTGAAAATCTTTTCAAATGAGTCTAAGGAAATGTTCCTATTATTTTGTAAAAATATTGGAAAGAGGTAAAATTCAAACCAATATTTTTGGAGTCTCAGAAATATTTATTTTGGGCATTTGAAATTAATTCAATAACTATTTGAATTGGATATATATTGATTATATAATAAATATATGTTCAATAATTCTGAAAATTGTTGTGTGGCTTTAGATAAGTCCACTTAGCTATCACAATTATTTTCATGAAGTTTAAAGTTGATTTGGTGTTAAAATTAAATCGCAAACAAACTGCAAAAAATAGAAAAACAAAAACAGAAGAGAGAGAGAGAGAGAGAGAGAGAGAGAGAAAAGCCAACCCGAGCCTCACCTGTGCTGGCCCAGCCTACCTGGCTCGGTGCCAGTCATCCCTAACCTCTGCCAGTTGACAGAGGAGGGACAGCGCACGGTGCGCCTGCGGGCGCCACGCCACCAGGCTGCCTGCCTGTGTCGCCTGGCCACCGCGACGCCTCGCGTCCTCTCCTCGGCGCCGCCTCGACCCCCTTGTTCGTTCCTCTCTCTCCCCCAAACGCCTCCCCCTCCTCTGTTCTCCTTACCGAACGCGCCCGCCGCTGCCGATGAGCATCACCGCGGCCATCGCCTCTCCCTCGTCCCCTGGAGCTGCCCACGAGCTCCGCCGAGTCCCTCTCCTCCTCCTAACCGAGCCGCCTAATGCCAGAAGCCCCTGGATGCCGCCTGCACCGCCGTTCCCCTCGTCGGCCACCGAAGATCGTCGTCGTCGATTAGCTGCCTCCGGTGCCTCCCCGAGCTCGCTGACCCTCCCGTTCGACTCACTGTGAGCTCCTGCTCCCAAACCCCCTCTCTCCTCTGTTGATTTCCTCTTCTAGCCCCACTGACCACCACGGCCGAAGCTCGCCGCCGCCGTGCCTCATCGCCGCCGTGGCTGGAGCCATTGTAGCTCGAAGCCGAGCACACCATCGCGCTCAACGCGTCTCCAGGAGCCCGTAGCCAGCACCAGCTTCTCCCCACGTGCCCCCTAGCTCCAACCCGATTACACCGTAGCTCCGACCGCCGCTCGGCTCATTGCCGGCGTTGATTCCGGTGACCCCGTGACCTACTGCTGCCTCCGCTAGATGCGCGGGAGCAAGGGCTATCGCCCGGTGCCCTCGGCACGTCCAACCGACGCCCATAGCGCGATTCCGGCGAGCCACCGCCGCACTGTGAGGCCGTCGGAGTTCAACTCCGGTGGCTGGTGACATGGCACATCATTAGCCGCTGATAACCCCGCTAATTAACCCCCTCACTCACTAACATGTGGGCCCCAGCCTGCTAACTAACCTAGCTTAGCACTTAACTAATCTGAGTTAGTTAATCAACTAACTATGTGACTGACCAACGGGCCCCACACGTCAGGTTTGACCTGGACCGAGCCGTTGACCTGCTGACGTCACTGTGAGGTCAAGCTGACGCAATAACTCTTTTCTGGATTTATTCTTTTACAGGAAATTCCAGAAAATTGCCTAAACATCTAAAAATCATAGAAAATCAACCGTAACTCCAAATGAAAAGATTTATATATGAAAAATGATCAGAAAAATCCAATCTATCCATTTATGCTACTTTCATGCATGATGAACCAACTTATACCCACTGTATAAGTGAAAACATGATAATGGCATTTTAAATGCTAAATATGGAGTTTGCATATGAACCCTTGGTCCATATGGACTTCATTTAAATTGTTGCTAGATGCATTAGTGCAAATCATAACATTATTGGCATGTCACGTTCATGCATCATATTGTTGCATTGCATTGATTGTGTTTCCTCTCTCTTGCCAGTGTTTGTCCCCTCTGAAGAGACGACATTCCGACGATGTGATCGATGACACCGATGAAGAACTATATTATCTTCAGAAGTGCCAGGCAAGCAAAACCCCATTGTTCATTCCGATACAGTCCCACTCTCTCGCTCCTGCTCTCTTTTACTGCATTAGGGCAACACCGATTCAACTGTTACATGCTGCGGTAGTTGAACCATTTCCTCTGCATGACCTGTCATTGCCACAGTAAATAGATGAAACCCACTAGCATGAGTAGGAGTTGTTTCAGCCCTGATGTGCCTACTCATTCATGCTTGTTTGTCATGCCTTCTACTGCTTAGAGTTGAGTCTGGTCTGATTCATCGGGAATGAATTGGAACGTGGTGAACATGTCCAACCGTTGCGAGCTAAGTGTGTGAACACGATTTGGTAAAGGTAGCGGTGAGAGGCCATGTAGGAGTACATGGTGGGTTGTCTCATTGCAGCCGTCCTCAGGAACTGAGTCCTGTGTTTGTGATCCATGAACAGTTACTACCACACATTGGGTTCCGGTAACTCGGCCCCTCTCGGATTATTAATCAACTCGATCTCTGTCCAGGAGTTGCAACTAGTTTCTGGTGTTTGTAGGTAGTGTTAGTAGTCTACCAAGTGGCACCTGGTACATGTGGGCTTGGGACAGACTAGGCACCGTGGCACGGTGTACCAAGTGGCACCCAGATGGTGGGCTTGGGAACCCTGCTCACATCGTTTGGGGCCGTGAGCGACACCCCGGCCGGATCTCCTTGCGGATGGAACCCGAATAGGCAATAAACCTGGACTAGAGACTTGTTGGTTAGTCAGGTCGTGGCCAACTCCCTCGCCTGGCTTCTGCTTGAAGGTTGCCGAGGTACATGACGTTTACAGGGCGATAAGTGGCGAGAGCGTGTGTGAAGAAGTACACCCCTGCAGGGTTATCATTATCTATTCGAATAGCCAGATTCCTCGGATATGGAAACTTGGACCCCTTGCATAGTTCATAGACAAGTGAAAGTGGATACTCTAAAATGCGCAAGATAAGTGTGAGTGCTATGGATGGCGTTCTCGCAGGGAGACGGGAGCGGATCCATAGTGGTGTATTGGTATGGTGAATTTGTGGACTCGTGTGCGCCACCTCAAAGAGTTACTTGCAGTCGTAGTTCAGGATAGCCACTGAGTCAAAGCTGGCCTGCTGCAGTTAAACTCCACCACCCCCTTTGTTGATACCGATGCATATGTAGTTAGTTCTGATGTAAGTCTTGCTAGGTACATTTGTACTCACGTTTGCTTAATTTATGTTTTGCAGAGAGACTTCAGTCTCGCTAGTAGTTCCGCTTGGACTTCGACGTTTAGCTTGTTACCTCAGCTACGATCTTGTGCCCTCGGCAGGATCTGGTAGATAGTCAGGCTTCTCAGCCTTCTTCATTTGTAGTTGTCTGTACTCAAACAAGTTAAGCTTCCGCATGTGCTTGTTGCTTGTATGCTCTATATGTTGGGTCATGAGACCCATGTTTGTAATATCTCGCTCCTCGGAGCCTAAGGAATAAATACTTGAGTCGTAGAGTTATGTTGTGATGCCATGTTGTATTTACACATGTCGAGCATATTGTGTGTATGATTGAAATGCTTGGTATGTGTTGGATCCGACAACCTAGTTGTATATCCTTGGTAGCCTCTCTTATGGGGAAATGTAGTCTTGTGCTTCCATGAGCCATAGTAGTCCGCTACAGCCCGATTCACCGGAGTCCTGCTAGCCCAGCACTACTGCTCAGGACACTTGACTGGCCGGCATGTGTTTCACTTCGTTCCTGTGTCTGTCCCTTTGGGGAAATGTCACGCGGTGACATCCGGAGTCCTGCCTAGCCTGCTACAGCCCGGGTTACCGGAGTCCTGTTAGCCCAGTGCTACAGCCCGGATTCACACGTTGCTGACCGACATGCTCGAAGTTAATTCATGTATGCCTGTCCCCATGGGTTAGTGCCGCTTTGGGTTCACGACTAGCCATGTCGGCCCGGGTTCTCTGTCATATGGATGCTAGCGACACTGTCATATACGTGAGCCAAAAGACGCAAACGGTCCCGGGCCCTGGTAAGGCGACACCCGTGGGCATACCGTGCGTGAGGCCGCAAAGTGATATGAGGTGTTACCAGCTAGATCAATGTGACTTGGAATCGGGGTCCTGACAAGCCGGCAGTGGATTGCCTCCCTCGCCGAAGGCGATAGAGTGAACGCTGCACCTCCTCCCCTTCCCGGTGCGACGGGATACGGACGCCTCCTTCACCAGGTGTGAGGGGGGAGAGAGAGACAAGAGGCCACCACAGTCTTGTTTAGATCTGGTGAAGAGAGGGTGAGAGACTGTGAATATAGCAAACCCTAGCAAATGAACATTGAGCCTCCAGCGTGTAACATATATGTAGTGCGGCGAGCGTGTGGAGAGTGCAAACCCTAGAGAACAAGCGCTGAGGCTCCAGCTTATATATATATATATATATATATATATATATATATATATATATATATATATATATATATATATATATACTACTGTAGTACGGACTAAGCTCCGGTGCCTTCACTGCACCTGCTTTTGGCTGTATGACAGGTGAGCCAGCCACATTTTGGGCCCACCTGTCGTAAATCCAAAGGCAGGTGCACTAAGTCAATGAAGCTACGTCCATATAGTACTCTCGTGTATACGACTAAAATATAGTGGAGTGGTTTTCTTATTCTCTCCATAACAATCGTTTTAAATTGTTTAAGTACGAAATGAAACTCTTCATTTAATGTACAGTGAAGAAAACTAGTACTACTTCCGATGAACTAACGATCCACGCCCACGCGTCCTAGTCGCACTTCCTGTCCTTCACGTGTGGTACACTACCCTCCCTTAAGTGAACAACCACACATGCGCCAAATTATCAGAAATGTGTGAGAGTGTGTACAAATAAAGAAATTTAATTTCAATTATCGGAAAGGTTTGAGAGTATTACAAAATTTGACTTCAGTCAAATCTAATATGCGGAGTAAATAAAAATGGAGGGCTACTACGTCCATCCGGGTTTTTAGTCCACACCACTTTTTAAATCAAAGTTAATAGCTGGACAAATAAAATTACAGGGGAGCTGGAGACAAAGTTCTGAGAAGGCTTAGAAATCAATACAAAACTTATGCTCTTAGTACCAACGTCGATCCTTCTTCGAGGAAACATTTGGTTCATAGCCAATTGTGTGATAAAATTGCACCAACGTGAAAGACGACCGCGTCTCCAACGCAACCAAGGTGAACTGACGAAGGATATCATCTTTGTGCGTAACAAGCAAAGAGCACTGATGGAAGACATCTTGTTTTTCATCGAAAATCGATCAGCTTCACCAGCCGACGCAACCATGAGGCGCAACCATGAGCATCGATAGGTCATCATGGTGATGCATCATCCATTTGGCATCAAGTTTGGGTGAGGCACCTAAGAAGTTCGACAAATCCTCACTGTGGTATGTTTCTTCTCAGTAATCAAGCTTGAGGAAGGAAGAACCACGTGGCAGAGGACAGTGAGGTGGAACAACAATGGCCATCCAATTTTTTGCAGTTCCACTAAAATTGAGGAAGACATGCCCGGGTATGGAGACACGCATCGCTGTTTCCAAAAATATAAAAAAAGGTTAGCAACGACATCTCAATTGTCAATAAGAATTAATGAAAAGTACACCAACAAACAGAAGCATCATAATTATCTTGATGGGAACTAAACCAGGATACCCGAGAAAAAAAGCATTTCTTCATTTAACCAGTGATAGTACTACCACCATATGGACAATGACCGCACAACCACCATGTACTTTTTGTCGAAACAACATGTATACCTCCATCGAGGCATAAATCAGGACAACATTTTGAGTGGCATTTCCTCTATAATAGTACTAGTAGGTGATGTTGGACCAACTGACGAACCCTAGCTACTATGCATGGGGAGCTGGGGAGTAGTCGCATAGAAGAAAACCCACACGCAGCGACCTGGGGAGCTAGACCAGTACAAGAAGTTATACCTCAGGTGGGCGAGATGTCATTTAGGCGGGCGGGCGGGATCTGCCCACACGACGGCAGCGAACAAGGGCGTGGAGGATCTTTGTCCGCGCCAGCGCCGACTGCGAGAGGACGGTGCGCATCAGCTTCCTCCGTCGCCGACGGCGACAACGTCAACGCTGCACCTCCTCACCTCCTGCACCGACGGGATTCGGCCGGATCTGTGATCACCGGTGAGGAGAGAGATAGAGTGGACACTGTCATCTTGTTTTTATATAGAGAGGGTGAGAGAGCGAGACGCGAGAAACTCTATCAAACAAGAGGCTATAATGGAGTAAAACAATCTCTCCATAGCAGTGGTTTTAAATAGAATACGCACGTTCCCGGAAAAAAGAAACAAAAACTGGCGGACAATTATTTAAGGGTCTGTCTAGGACACATCTAGATGTGACATAGTAGTCAGATATAAGTTGATGTCCACTCTGTTTGTGGTCTTTTCCTAGTTTTTTTTGTTTCTTGTTGCTGCATTATATACTTGTGGGAGCTTAGATGTGATATCCTTAAATAACATCTAGATGTGAATTAGACAAACTGATTTTCTAATGTACCAAGAAAGAAAACTCGATCAAAAACATGCCCCCACTTCCAGGTCGCGAGAGTCGTCGCGCACACACACATAGACATAGACATGCATATCCGTGTTTACGTAAAATTCCATTTACATCTCCATCTCCAATCACATTTGTCCAACTAGCACATTATTTATGTTGTTAATTATATATGACAATATTAACGTACAACGTCTCTTGTTTGCGCACGTCCGGACCGCTACCACGGCCGGTCCTGACCGACCCGAACCCTCTTCATCACCTGCTCGTGCTTCCCGCCTGAAACTGTCAGTGCTGCATTCATGCCCGGCCAGAGCGAACGCGACCTCTCACTGGCGCCGACATTGAAGCGGCGCGCCGGCCGAGAGAGCGTCGCCCGCGCCGCTTCCGGGTGCATGCGGCTGCTCCGTGTTCAAAGGTCGCAATAGCCGGCTACAACATGCGCGATCTCTTCTAGTAGTAAGTTCTTGGGAGTCTGTGCTACAGCTAGCTGTCCTCCCCCAACTTGTCAATCTCTTCCAGTAGTGCTAGCACTCCATGGCGCGATCCATCGACAAGCAGGCGGGTAAGTTATGGTATACTACTCGGTTTGTAGTGAGTGGCATGCCGAGCGACCGTGTGGGGTCGAGCCGTGGAGGAGGGTGAGACACGAACACGACAGACGCGATTTAAACACTGGTTTTGCTCGATGGCGCGATCCAATGAAACGAAATGTTGGTTTCTCTCTGTTTCCATTTTTTCTCCGAAAAACGGAAACTTTTCCACTCCATTTTCATTCCTATTCTAAGGTTGCCCCGTTACAACATTCCATCAAATACAAAGGAAAACTAACACGCATGCTGATGCATCTCAATGATTCATAGATCATAGCCAATATTTACTTCACAACTAAAGAAAAAAGTTGTGAGAGCGTGTACGATAGAAAAAATACTGATGGGGTCACTACGACTTAAACCCTAAACCCTAAACATGATTTAATTTCCTGGCCAGGTAGAACCTGTCGAAGGAAAGACGGCTGGCACCCTCGGATCATACGATGCTTTTGTGCAGTTCCACTAAAATCGACCTGAGCATCCCTGATGGCAAAGATATTGAAGAAGTGTGATTAGAATAATAGTACTGGCACTAGTTCATGAGACATAAAATCATCACAAGTAGAAGCCGGTAGAAGTAGAGAAAGATCGACATGGAGATGGAGCTACGGCAGTGGAGCAAGCCGGCTCCAAAAGGAAGATGGACTACCTGGGACGTCGGGCTGTAGCTAGAAGGGCAGTTGGGACGCGACATCGGCCCATACCGCGGTGAACCCAGATTGGGACGCACCGACTGTGGGTTTTCTCCCTCGCCGATGTCGACCGCGTCTACGCAGAACATTGTTCCCTTCCCCCAGCTGCGGGATCAGACCCGCCGTTCTATGCTTGTGAAGAGAGCAACCTAAGTAAGCAGGCTTGTAGCTTAGGCTCCTGCTAGTGTATATATAGTGGTTTTCTTTTTCTCTCCATATCAACCATTTTATATTGCGTACGTTCCATTCAAGAGTGAAATGATGGTTGCTTCTTCCGACTAACTTACTGTGTGATTTGACTGCTCCTTAGTGGCCCCTACACGTACCCCCCCTACGTGTATGCAATAGTCACACGTACACATGGACGCAAAAACGCGCGCGACGCCCTAATGCATGCATGTCTGAGCACACGACGGAACACACACGGTCACACTCAAGTGCTCAACCTACACGTGCATGCACACACATACTCAGTCAGTGTGAGCTAGTGACCGTATGAACACCGGAAAATATATATATTGAGTGCAATGAGCGTATTATGAAGTCCACTGACCATATTTTTACAAATATACAGTGACAGACAGTGTATTTATCTCGTTTGAAATTAAGCCATATTAACCGGAGAGGAGGCAGCATGGACTAGCATTACTTTGCTGTGTCCCGTCAACTTGCCGAATGAGGAGAAGGTTGCAGGATGGGAGAAGCTTGCGTGCGGTGGCTCGCAGGACAAGGAGAAACTTTTGACTAATGCAAGCTCTCCCTCGCTCAGGCGGTGGACGTACAACAGTTAATTCGGTGTCAGATTGCCAGAAGCATACACTATACTACTAGTGCTATTATTGTTCGACTTCCCGAACAGCCAAGCGCAAAGTTTACTAGTACTACTACTATAGTCCATAAAGGTACGTACTATACTAGTACTAGGAACCGGATGGAGGAGCATCTGCACTCTTATTATAATTTTAAAATGTGACAAAGCAATCTTCAACACATTTGGTTCTCTTCGAGGGTTCTCGCATGTGATAATGGAAGTTGATTGCATGGAACACTCGCCACAATTCTCACTTAATTCTGGCTCATATCCTGTTACAAATAGTAGCGCTCAGTAATATTTCCTCTTTTTTTTGTTATTCAGCATGTAAACAGGTCAGTAAACCTTGCGGCGCATCTTCGTGCGAACCGTGCTTGCTGCACTTTGAATGTGGCCGAGAGCTGGCTTGATGAAACACCTCGCTTCCTACTTCTTTTTTTGCGGGGTACCTCGCTTCCTAGTGACCAGTGTCTTGGCTGATCGTCCTAAGAATGCTTATATATGAATAAAGCTCTCTCATTTACCCGCAAAAAAGATTAAGCCATATTAACCGGAAAGGAGGGAGTATGGACTAGCACTACTTTTTGGTGTGTCCCGTCAACTCGCAGAACGAGGAGAAGCTTGCAGGACAAGGTGAAGCTCGCTTACGCCTTTTGACTAATGCAACCTACCCTCGGTGGACATGCATCAGTCCATTCGGTGTCAGATTGTCAGAGGCATACACTGTAGTACCCAACATGCGGAGTACCATCATTGTTCGACTTCACGAAGGGGCGAATAGCCAAGTGCAGTAGTACATGTAATTGGTTTTGCACCTTCATACTACTCCACCCTCCATCACAGTTTACAGGGCGCGCTTCATTATGATGCATTTCTCTCAATGCATTTCCACAACCAGAGAGACTTTAGACGCGTTTGGTTTAATGCTCAATTAATTAGGGCGTGGTAGCCGCAATCAAGTCCACAATTTTCTCTCCATGTACTGTACTACTACGCAGTGCATGCATGTGTGTACCCGGGGTGGAAGCACTGCATGCATGTGTGTACGCATTATTCCCTCTAGTAATAGACGCCGTGCTATAACTACCAATGCTATTTTTCAGGCCGATCGCTAGTCGCCTTGGTCCCACATATTTTTTTCTTTTTCTGAAGTGCGCTGTATAAACAGTGACGGATGGAGTAGTATGAGCGGATTCAAAGAAGAGCGTATTGATGGTTGCTTCTTCAGAGCAACTTACAGTGGGAAAGGTGGGGCTTATGATTTGATTGCTCATTACTCACTATTAATGCGGTGCAACGACCGGGCTGAGTCTCCCATGCGGTTATGCACTACCCCCTCGGTTCTTAAATATACTCCGGAGTATTTGTCTTTCTAGAGATTTCAATGAGTGACTACTCAAATATTTGTATTTTTAGAGATTTCAAATGGACTGGCACAGACGGACGTATATAGACATATTTTAGAGTGTAGATTCACTCATTTTGCTCCGTATGTAGTCACTTGTTGAAATCTCTGTTAAGACGAATAGAATATTTAGGAACGGATGGAGTACACATACGAAGCAAAATGATGAATCTACACTCTAAAATATGCCCGTTTTAAATTTGTAAAAAGACAAATATTTAGGAACGAAGGAGTATAATTTTGTGCATGGCACATGGACCCGGATGATGAAGAGGCTTCTGGCAATGCTATCAAGCTTCCATCATTTGTTTACATAATTGACGTACTATACAAATATTTTTCCAGCGACATGAAATTGTACAATGGTGTGAGCTTTCAGCTTTTGTTTCGCGTGTCTTGCCATCGATGCTCTTTCAGAAACAATAAAAAACTAACTTCCTTGCTAATGCATGTCAATTATTAGCAGATCAGAGCTAATAATTACATCACAACTGAAGACAAAGTTGTGAGAAGGTGTTAAATTAAAATTGATCCATGCTTTCATTGGCAGCAACGTCCCCCCAGCTCTGTCTAAATCAACAAGGCATGTTGGGAAAAAAGTAGCTGTCTGGAGCATGCAACATTCCGATCATTTTGTGCAGTTCCACTAAAATAGAGCTGAGCGTCCCTGTTCCAAAGATATCAAGTGTGATTACGATAATAGAGGACTGCTGATGAAACAATAAACACACAAATAGAAGCCGGTCACCTTTGCAGTCTCTCTTAAGACTAACTAGTTGGAGAAGATTAGGCTCGGAGTTGGATGAGGAGGATAGAGCAAAACCAATCTCCCTTTGTGCAGTCGCACTGAAATGTAGAGACGTTGCCCGTGTGACATTTTAGTACAACTGCACAAAACACTCTTAAGAAAAAAGTGATTTGTGCAGTTCACCAAAAGGTCGCAATAGCAACAAGGTGAAATGGATAGCCCTGTTTGCAAAAAAGAGGTAGAAAGGAAACAATTACTGGCCAATAACAGCTGATGACACATGCGACAACAAAAAAGAAGCATATTCCTTGTCCTAAGGGAAGATAACAACACGGTTGTGTTTGTCTAAAACGGTGTGAGGACGAGAATGCAATATGGAAAGTACGCCGGACGAGCTATGTTTTGGGCAAAGAACTATGGAAGATCCACATGCAGCGACGTGGGAAAATGGGCAGTGGAGCAAGGCCGGAGGGGATACCTGGAGGTCGTCGGGATGTAACTAGGTGAGCGGCGGTGGGCGGAATCTGCGAGCAGGTGGCGTAGGCCCTACCGCGCCGAAGCTTGGTCAGAGAGAACAGCGTGTACCGCAGATCAGGACGTGCTGCCTCGGCGCCGTCGAACAGAGAAACGATGCACTTCCTCCCTTTCCCCCGGCAGACGGGATGCGGCCGGATCAGTGACCAACGGTGAGAGAGAGGCCACCGCACTCCCTTTCCCCCGACGGACGGGATGCAGCCGGATCAGTGACCAACGGTGAGAGAGAGAGAGGCCACCGCACTCCCTTTCCCCCCGACGGACGGGATGCGGCCGGATCAGTGACCAACGGTGAGAGAGAGAGGCCATCGGAGCCTTGTGTGAGATACTCTGAAGAGCGGACTACCTTTTCCTCCATTAAAATCGTTTTATATTCTGTGTACGTGCCATTGAGCGCTATAACTTTATTTAAAAATAACGCGGCAACGCGTCAAGTCGAACTTTGTTTTGTGCATGCGTGGTACACGACCTCCCTAGGTAAACAATCGCTACAGGCGTTCAAATTAGCATGTGGGCTGCCATTTCGTAAAGAAATGAGCTCCACCGTGTACCCGCGCGGGTGTGGCGGGGCACGAAGCGTGAGTACGTGCATGGTGCACCTATTCTCTTCTTGTATATGTACACCACCTACATGGGGTTGTGTGAGAGAGATACAAACCTAGAGAGATATAGTGTGTGGGTTCTTGAGAGTTTTTTTGTGGGGGGGGGGGGCAATCAAAAAATTTAACATATGCAATGTGTGTGAAATAGAGTCCTGGATATAACATATATATAGAGGGGGCGATCCATGAGAAGAGAGTGGAGGTATCATCGGCTTGAGGTGTCCATAGAATCGAAGAGAGGGATGATGATGATGATGTGTGTGTGTGTGCGCGCGTGCAATCGATAAAGAGTGCCATCGAATTTGTGTGTGCCCACGTCAAAGATATAGAGTGGCTGGCCTACTGGAACGTGAGATGGGACATGTGCAGTTTGTCTCTGTGGCATGGATACCTACCTGCAGCGCTCGACTATCGGTGTGTGGTGGGGGAAGAGGGAGGCCCAATTAACTATAGAGGTACAATGGCTGGTATATGTGTGGAGGAGGAGAGAGGCCTACCTCATGTATTAAGGAGATCGATCTGCCTCATGTATTAAGGGAGATCGATCGGCATCCATGCATATGTGCAGGAGATGAATAAGGTTGGGAGAGAGACAGAGCTAGAGTGTTGGAGGGGGTGGTAGTGGAGTTGCTTCTAACAAATGGTGGGATAGGCTTGCTAGACAAACGGAGGGCACGCCCGCAATATCAATAAGAGAGGAGATGGCTGCTTGTTGTCTGTGCACGTGCGTGTGAGAGACGGGTCAGGAGGCATGCACGAATGATGAGGGGGGACGATGTGGCTGTGGTAAGCAGACGTAACTACATAGGAAGATCAATCGCCCTTTGTAAGAGAAAGGAGAGACATAACTTGTGAGGTACGTCGATCGATGGGGGGGTAGTTAAAGTCGATCTAGGTATATGTTGGGAGATCGATCGGTATACATGCATGTGTGTGTTAGAAGCAAATGAGGCACGAGGAGAAGGATAGAGAGAGAGGGATGCATGTAGGAGGTGGTACGAGAGGCATACTATATCGAGGGGGAGGAGTGTGCGAGTACGAGAACGATGAAAAGAGTGGTGGGAGTGAGGCATGGACGGTGACAAGAGAAGAGGGGAAGCTTGTGTTTGTGCTAGGCACACCTGGCTAGAGAGGCATATCGATCGATGTGTGCCGTAAAGAAGGAGCTGGGGGGCCTACACACACCGTGGGTGAACGACCTAAAGTGAAAAGACGAATTTGCGCGATGGAGCTAGAGAATGCTGAGGGAGGGTGAGAGGGATGCGGGCGTGTGCATGCACAAGAGAAAGTTAGCGCTAGCTACAAAGATAAGAGGGTTGTGTGGGTGTAAAAGACGAATAGAGATCATATATACTTCATTATAAAAAGCGAATTCGGATATTTGAAGAATTTATCATAGTGTTTCAAACCGACGGATGTGTGAATATATATAACGGTGATACACATGGTGTGGTTATGAACATGGTATACTACATTTAATATATTTTATCTCTACTCTTATAAAAAACGGAGTTGTTGATGATGGTGTGCCTGCCATCCTGCATTATAGGCCGTCTGATTTATATCTGGCGGATAGCAAGGAAACTATGATGGTTGAAGTTGGCAACAATCATGATTGTAGATTCTTATTGAAATAGAGAAACGAATTCAAATTTAGTTCGAATTGCAGCGGTAGTATAGACATTTGGAATGCACTAAAATGTTGGTATGAGTAGGTTACATGCATTATACAGCAAGCGAAAAAATTTAATCGGACATAACATGGATTCATACTCCCTCCTTCCATCTATATAGGGCGTAATGAGATTTTTAAGACCGCCTTTGACTATTGACAAGATTAATAGTACATGACATGCACAATGTGAAAATTATATCATTGAAAGAACCTTTCACAGACGAATTTAACGGTGTGCTTTGTGTAAGTTGCATGTCATATATCATTGCTCTAATATTTGGTCAAAGTTAGCATCGAAAAACGCATTAGGCCCTATATAGATGGAAGGAGGGAGTAGCTTTGAATAGCATTTGTATAGTAAAACGGGGCAAGACTCTCTCTTTGTGTGGTGTGAATAGTTTTATTTTTTTCGTTTTCTTTTTGGTTGAGGGAAGTGCGAATTGATTTGGTACGTACAAGTACAATATTACTACACGTTAGGCTTGTCCCTAAAATTCAACCCGCGTCTTGTTATATCCCGAAAATTCAGATATCGTGCTCCCAAAACTGGCGCCTTCACAACCCGCGCCTTGCTATCCCGAAATTACAACGCGCGCGAAAACTCCCTCCAGCTGCCAAATCCCGACACGCGAAATCCCCCTTCTAACCCTGAGCCGAAAGGGCCGCTAGTTCAAATCGGTGGGGGGGTACTTTTGTAACACACCCTACATTTTGGACAAGCGCGTTCCTAAGTCATGCTTCACCCCCTCCCATCGCCCCCTTTTCGCCATTCGAAATCCCAGGCCGCCATAACCTCTCCGCTCCAGCCGCGAAACCCCACCCTCCTCCGTCCGCCACGTCACCGCTGCCCAGCCGGAGCCTCTTCCCCGACGACGTCGTCCACCGCAACAGCTCGACGTCCCTCGTCCACCTCCCCGGATGAGGATCCGTCGTCCATCTCGCCGTCCCGCCGGTTCAGCCGCCCCGTCCTCCACCTCCAAGGAGCTGCTCCGACGATCGCCTCGTCTATCGCGGCTGCTCCATCCCCACAGCGCCGCCTTAACCTGCTCCACCGGAACCGCAGCATCCTCACCGACTCCTCGGACAAAGCCGAGGCCTACTCGGCGCCACCAAAGAGGTTGTACACTCATCGCATCGCACCTTCTCCTTAACTCGACCTCCCGGCGCCGACGGTGCTCCATCCCGCACCCCCATGGAGCGGCTACCTTGAAGCCGGCGCCGCGGGCGACATCTCCACGGTGGCTCTCCCCCAGTGCGAGGCCCCTTCGGCGGCGGCGGCCATACCAGCCGGATCTGCTGCTGCTGCTCCGGCTCTCGCTCGATCGCTCGCTCGCCCAGCTGCTGCTGCTGCTCTCCCCCTCGCTCGTGCTGCTGCTCTGCTCCGATTAAGCCACACTTCAGTCGACTGAATCGACTTTTGGGTCAGTCGATTTTCAGGGGTTGGGGGGGGCTCGCCGGAGTTAAGGAAGAACCACCCGCAGCGGGGACGGGGGCTCGCCGGAGAGGTACCCCACTATCTATCTTAGGGTTCAGGGTGGGGGCGGGGGGCCTAGAGGGCTGGCCGGGGCGGCGGTGGCGAGTTGTTTCGGGGCGGCGAGGCGGCGCTGGGGCCGGCGGTTCGGCCGGTGGTGGCTGGCGGCTCAGGGGGTGCAGGTTGAAGATGAACTGCAGGCCCTCCCTAAACTACATGTCAAGTGCCTCTCTGCTACCATTGCGTTCAGTTTCGACAGTAGCATTCAGATTCCACAGTAAATTTCAGTTTCGACAGTTAAGTTCAGAGTCAACAGTTTTTACCTCATCTGTTGTAGTCAGGTGGTTTTTGGTGATGTTAATTTTACATCCATTTTACATCATCTATTGGAGATGCTATTAGAATCCCACTTGAGATTGACGATGTCTGTCTTGTGCTGCTTCAGCCTTGACGTCTTACGGCTCACCGGAGCTGCTCCAACGACAGAACGATCCATCACAACAGAGCAGTGCCCTGGACGCCGTCTACAGATTCCTCAGATCTTCCTCCACACCTCCGACAGCCACCTCTGCCTCAACTGCTTCAGCGACCAACCCAATGATGCTGAGGTCGACACGGCTACGGCAAAGAGGTTGTACACTTGTTGCATCACTTATTACTATACATTCACGTCGATCCATTAGGGCTATTTTGGTTCAACGGAAAAACATCGATCCACTGGTTGTTACCATCACTCTAAATTTCTGCATGCTCTCCTTACATAATCTCACCATATTTTTTTCGTATGCATGTCAGATATTGTACACAGTCATGCTGAACATGTAGAGAAAAAGAGAAGAGTTTTGCGCGGCAATACAATGTCATGCAGACATCGCTCCATGGTGGGTTCAATGGCAAACCCTCCCCACCCCTCTCCAGATTGTAATCCAGAGGAAGATATCTGTTCTGAGGCGGATTCGGACGCCGCTGACCACTCCTATTTACCCCCAAGGTGTTTGCTCTACCTTGGCATGATGATGTTAGTCATATCATGCATATGTTGCCTTGCAGTGCCTACTTTTGACATCATATATGTCATCTGCTTAGTTTAGACATGTTCTGTAATGCCACCTGTTTAGTTTCTATATCATATATGGGAATTATGCAGTCTCATGTCTTTTAGCCAGCCATAATATATGTGAAATGTGCAATGCCATCCTGTTTAACCAGGCATCATATATTTGAATGATATCTTGCCCATCCTTTTCTTCATTACATTTCCATTTGTCGACAATGTTTGTACATTAAACTACTCTTCCTGTGAATCAGCCATTTGGGTGGGAGATGGAAAAATCTGGAGTGAAAACAAGGCCTTCAGAGCAGACAGTGCTACCTGTCGAAGCAGATCTCTTGTTGGGTCCCGATAGCTCCTCAGAGATGGATTCAGAGACAGATGACCAGTCCTATTCCCCCACTGAGGTGTATGCTCTAACTTGGCACAGTTATACTGCTCATATCATGCATACGGTGTCTTGCATTGCATAGTTTAGACATCATATACACAATATTCAACACCATGTTCTTAGTTCAGACATCATATCGAATGCCCTCTGTTTAGCATATAAATCACATATGTGAATTAAATGATGCGATCTTGATTACTTAGATAACATGTAGGTGAATTATGTCATGCGATCCTGTTTAGTTATTCATCATATCTTTGAATTATGTTATGCTATGCTATCCAGTTTAGATAGACATCATATATGTGAAATTATGTCATGCTATCCATTTTAGTTAAACAATATACATGTCAACTATTTCATGCCCTCTTTTTTCCACACTATCTATTGCATCTGTCTCTCATACAATGTCTGTACATTCAACTATGTTTCCTGTTTATTAGCCATTTGAATTGGAGCGGGTGATGCCAGTATCTAGCAGACTAAAAACATGGTCTTCAAATAAAACAGTGCTACCTCTAGGTGGAGATAGCACCCCAGTTGTACATGCACAAGAACCAGCCCTACCACACATAACCCAAACTCTCGCAGATTGTACCCCTACTATGATGGACAGAGAACCAGCTTCACCCAATCTAACTCTAACCCCAGCCGATAGTAACCCAGTTCTTGTTGACACAACACCATCTCCACCACAGAGCTCCCAAACAAGAGCAGTTAGTAAGGCAGCTCCAGTGCCCAAAGGGCCAGTACTATCACGACGAACCCCAACTCCACCAGTTAGTACGCCTATTCCTGTGGAGGAAGCACAACCAGCTAGTCGTAGTTTAGCATCTATCGCATTTGATGTTGTTAAATTGCATGTGCGTATCTTCCCATCTTGGAAATATTATACTGAAGATGAAGGAAAATGCCAGTTGCAGGTGTTTGTCCAGGAGATATGTGTAAGTAATGTTATTCATGGCAATTACTTTGCTTCGTCCCATACATCCTACCTCCATGATGGTTATAATACAACAATTTTTCCCATTTTTATCTATAGAGAAGGACCAATTTGGAAACTTAGGATGAGGTAACCTGTGCTAATACCTCTGCTATCTTCAAGAATGCTTGGTGGCAGTATCGGAATTACCTGAAGAAAACGTACTTCACCGGCAAAGAAACTCATCAAATTCCCTTACGTTCTCCTGAGACACATTTACTGGACGATGATTGGGAACGCCTTGTTCTGTACTGGTCCCGAACCAAGAATGTGGTAAGGTCTATGAGCTCATTTTCTATTTTTAAGTATTATATTCTTGCGTCTTACTGTACTCTGTTCATGTAGAACAAGTGCCTAAACCTGAAGAACAATTGTTCTAATTTAAGATTCCATTGCTACCATAGGACATAGATATATGTTTGTTTGATGCTTTTATTATGTACTAGTACTTGGCAATAGAAGACTTGGTAGTCTAATCCTGTCCACCTTACTAATGAACTGGTTCACCGAAATGAGTTTCATATACTAGTACATGCTAAACTTGTTATGTGTCTGCTTGTTTCTTCTTTTAGAATGCTGACAGAATATTGGGGAAGAGTGCCTTATTAAGCAATGGTAAAGGAAGTAATGC
The DNA here is from genome assembly GCF_018294505.1 of Triticum aestivum. NCBI lineage: Eukaryota > Viridiplantae > Streptophyta > Magnoliopsida > Poales > Poaceae > Triticum > Triticum aestivum. The sequence goes on along the minus strand of NC_057800.1, from coordinate 502,541,564 downwards.
AGATAAGGTTCAGGATAGTGACACATCCTGTCTTGGTTTAGTGTTGGAGTTACTGGCCACTACCGCTTGCACAAGCTATTCAAACTCACTGTCTGAATCAGTTTGGTTTCTTGAGTCTCAACTACAAGCTGAAAGACATCAATCAGCTGTGCTGCGAATAGAAGCGGAAGGACTACGGAAGTCCCTAGAGCATTCAGATGCATACTTTCTGGTGCAACAGCAAGCGTTGTAGGATTTTAGCGCCAAACAGGACAAAGCTAATCAGCTTGCTAAGCTTATTGCCAGCATGGTGGATACCCAGGATAACGTTTCTTGAGCTCTTCTGAAGTTGTTTCAGTTATGCTCTTGTTTTGCTGCCGCGTTTATTTGCACTGGTGGCCAATTTGACGGCCAGTGTATATGATATGCTGCTTTGTTCCCTATATTTGCACTGGTGGCGAACTTTGATGCCCAGTGGATGTAATATGTGTAATAGCCGTGATAGCCTAGCGTTAGTTGCTTGCTTATTTATTTCCTTGTTGTCTTCTTTATTTGTTTGCTTGTAGTCATTGCAGTTCTTTTTCCGCGGTTAACTAGTGGCTGCAATAACCTATTTTTTAAAACTAGGCCACAATAACCATGGGCTAATATTTACTTTAGTGACACTCGGCCTCCTACGGGCCGTAGAAACAGTGGGCCTTCTACGGGCCATAGAAACAGTAGGCCTTGTACGGGCGTAGAAACAATGGGCCTTATACGGGCCGTATGATTAATTGGCCAAACATGGGCTAATAACAGGCCGCATTATGGCCGTAAACGGGCTAGAGTTGGAATCGTCCGTTCATGGGCCGACCGTGATGGGCCATCGTTAATAGGCCGTATTTGATGACGCTATGAAAACGACCCAACATATTAACGGACCACAAATGGGCCGACTGTAACCACGGGCTGAATTTGGCCCACAAGCAGAAAATGACAGTAACGGGCCGTAAGTAAACGAATGCTGGAAATGAGCCCAAGAATAAATGGGCTCTGAGAAGGCCGAAAGATAACATGGGCTGGAAACGGCCCAACAGAATAACGGGTCGTTAATGGGTATAAAGTGATACACTGTTCATTACGGGCCAGTTTCACCACGGGCCGTTAATGGGTGTAAAGTGATACACTGTTCATTACGGGCCAGTTTCACCACGGGTCGTTAATAGGCCAAGAGTTACATAGGGCCTCATATGGGCCGAAAGACGTCATGGGCCATACATGGGCTAGAAGTGAAAACTGCCTGGAATCATATTGGATGGCCCAGATGACGTTACTGGGCCTAATTCGGATAGGGCGTAACGGGCCTTGGGTTAGCGGGCTGTAAATAGGCTATATGCGAACAGGACGTTAACATGCTTTCCATGGGCCGGCCCACCACCTTTTGACCAAGTCAAACAGGCTGGCCTTTTCACAGGAATGGGCCTCTGTTGGGCCGTGCCACGTGTCGACGTATCATAGGCGCCTATCTGACCCACTGACGAGCTAACACGTGTTTCATCCGGCCAATAAGAATTTTACACGTGGAAATTTCCCATTGGTCGGGGCTGTTAACGGGTTATTGGATCCAAAACCCGACCCGATAGCTTAACGGCGTTCCGTTACGTTGGATGCCATGTGTTGGTCACCCTTGACGAAAGAACTTCTGTGACGCGCGATTTATCGTCATGGAAGTGGACACTTCCGTGATGATAATTTTGGTAATGTCATGGAACACTTCTACGACAGCACATGTATGACTATCTTGTTTCTATCATAAATTTGTGATGGATGTACATGCATGACAAAAAACGCGACCTACTGTGACAAACACGTATCATCACGGAAGTGTATTTTTTTTGTAGTGCCGACCACAAGGGGAGGGAGACGCCAAGCGAAGACGAGGATGAGCCACGTCAGCCGAACACTGGGGGACAGAAAAAATTCCCACCAGAGGTCAAAACGGTGAACATGATTCACGTAACGAAGAGGAGGAGCAAACGCGCACTTCGAGACACATGCGCCATAGAGCCCGTCACCCCCAAGTTCAACTCCTGACCGGCCTACCCGATCACCTTTGATCGTAGGGATCACCCAACTAGTATCCGGCACGGAGGATCGACCGCCTTGGTACTAGACCCAATAATTGATAGATACCATCTCACCAGAGTCCTTATGGACGACGATAGTAGTCTTAATCTGATATATTAGGACACAGTCCGCAAAATGGGGATAGACCCGACAAGAATCAGCCAAAGCAATACTACCTTTAAAGGAGTAATACCAGGCTCCGAGGCCCGCTGCACGGGCTCTCTAGTACTATAGGTTGTATTCGGTTCTCCCGACAACTTCCGAAGTGAAAAGTTAACCTTCGACATCGCTCTATTCCGAAGCGGCTATCAAGCGCTACTCAGAAGAACAACCTTCGCTCATTTTAATGCAATATCGCATTACACTTACCTTAAGATTAAGATGCCTGGTCCACGTGGCATCATCACGGTTAGCGGAAACACAGAACGTTCCTTACCTGTGGAAGAATGTGCGGTGGGTTTAGTAGCCGAACACTGAACGCCCTCTCCAACCAGAATAAATGATCGGTCGTCAAGACCGAGGACACGGCTAGACGAGTCGGGCGAATCACTAGCTATAACAGCTCAGACAAACATAAAACTAGGTTGATGGATATACCCCTATAGGTGGTGCTAGGGGCTTCCCACATGTAAAAAGGACTATAGTTCAGCTTGATCTTATTTAGATTGAATTTTAATGGTTTATTGAGAATAACCAATTTTTCGCACGAAAACTTTCACCTGGGCTTTCCTCTCTTATAGATGATCATCGTGCTACACCCTTCTAGGATACGGCATAAGGGAGACACATGCGCAGACGTGCAGCAGGGCCCCGTTCAAAGGTTTCTTGTTAGATTAAGACCCTGTGTAAACCTTTTTACTGTTTCTTGTTCCTTCACACCCTCGGGATACTCAACATAACCAAGAGGGATGATGGCGTTATTGACATTTCGTCACGTCAGACTAATGCACGTACCTGAAAATTCAGGGCTTATTATCAAGGGCGTTACTCAGCCCAATATACGTTGTAAAGAACGAATACCTTAGGGAGTGTTCGGCGTCGCGAGTTTGGCCTTATATGCATCAGCTCCGAATCATGTCTTTGGTCAATAGTTGGGTTTTCCCGGCTCCCGTGTTTTGCTACCTTACGTTCCGCTCTATCGGCTAAGGTGGCACCGGGAGAACTACTGCGATTGTGCCCTAGTTTATCTAGATGAGCACCTCAGTAGAGAAAGCCGAAAACTGACTGTCATGATAAAGCGCAAGACTGGTCAACCACTCGAGCACTCAGCGGAATCTTTGCGATTCCTCCACATTAACGAAGGACCGGTTTCCCGGTCATGTGTGTACGCACACCGTATTCGGATAAGCGCGGAAGTACCAGGGGCTATATAGTAGCCCCACTGTCAAACTCCTATGGCTAAGTGAAAGTGTTAAAGCAATATAGTCCGATTGACTTGTTCGCCGCGCTATCACCTCCTTAATGGACCAAGACGTTGGATCAAGTGTGAATACATGCTTTTCCGAACACCCCCGCATTATATGCGTGGGGGCTGAAGCCGACGACTGCAAACTTTTAGGTTATATACATACATAAAACGGCTGCACAGGAGGCGTCATAATACTTTCAGGCAAAAGTATAAACACAACCTTTTATAAGCCAAATAGCATTGTTTTTACAAATTGGGATACATGTCACTCGAACATGATACTCTTCGAACACTAAGCCTCTATTAGACGAGCGCCTTCTAGGACTTCTTCAAAATAGTGCTCGGACGAGATCTGACCTACGGCCGGACCCCGGGTTGCAATAGCGGTGGCGTCCATCTCTGCCCAGTATGTCTTAACACGGGCAAGAGCCATCCGCGCACCCTCTATGCATGCCGACCTCTTTACGGTGTCAATATGTGGCACAATGCTAGAGAATCTTTGCACTAACCCAAAATAACTATTCAGCCTTGGTCCTCCCGGCCAAAGATGATCCACGACAGACCTCATGGTAAGCCCGGACAACCTATGGAGCTCAGCCCACTCGGCCATTTGCTCATTTAACAGTAGTGGACGCGTCGGAGCACTGAACTGAGACCAGAACAACTTTTCCACTTCGTGGTCTTTTTGATCCTTGAAGAACTCAGTCGCATTAGCAGCACTCATTGCCAGGTCCGAATACGCATCTGCAACACTCCATAATTGATCCAGAGGGGCATACTTCGGATCTCCGAACTTCATCCGCAACAAAAAGAGCTTCCCAGCCGTGATATCTCCGGCCTCGCGAAGCTCCTCCTTCGTCGCTCGGATTTTAGAGTGGGTCTCCTTGGCTGCTACCATGGTTTTGTCCAGGTCCATCGTTTTCGCTTGGCTTTCCTTTTCAAGCAGCTCATACCGGTCGGCGACATCCTTCAGTTCAATAGCCATCTTGGCTATTTTATCTTCGCTCTGGCGACGAGTAGCTGATACGTCTCCAACGTATCTACTTTTCCAAACACTTTTGCCCTTGTTTTGCACTCTAACTTGCATGATTTGAATGGAACTAACCCGGACTGACGCTATTTTCAGCAGAATTACCATGGTGTTATTTATGTGCAGGAGCAAACGTTCTCGGAATGACCTGAAACTTCACGGAGCCACTTTTCAGAAAATAAGAAAAATACCTGCCAAAGATGAAGGCCAGAGGGTCCATCGTCTCTCCATGAGGGTGGGGGGCGCGCCCCCTACCTCGTGGGCCCCTGTTGCCTCTCCGACTCCAACTCCACCTCCATATATTGAGTTTTGGGGAGAAAAAAATCAGAGAGAAGAAACCAACGCGTTTTACGATACGGAGCCGCCGCCAAGCCCTAAAACCTCTCGGGAGGGCTGATCTGGAGTCCGTTCGGGGCTCCGGAGAGGGGAATCCGGCGCCATCGTCATCATCAACCATCCTCCATCACCAATTTCATGATGCTCACCGCCGTGCATGAGTAATTCCATCGTAGGCTTGCTGGACGGTGATGGGTTGGATGGGATCCATCATGTAATCGAGTTAGTTTTGTTAGGGTTTGATCCCTAGTGTCCACTATGTTCTGAGATTGATGTTGCTATGACTTTGCTATGCTTAATGCTTGTCACTAGGGCCCGAGTGCCATGATTTCATATGTACCTATTATGTTTTCATCAATATATGAGTGTTCTTGATCCTATCTTACAAGTCTATAGTCACCTATTATGTGTTATGATCCGTTAACCCCGAAGTGACAATAATCGGGATACTTACCGGTGATGACCGTAGTTTGAGGAGTTCATGTATTCACTATTTGTTAATGCTTTGTTCCGGTTCTCTATTAAAAGGAGGCCTTAATATCCCTTAGTTTTCGTAAGGACCCCGCTGCCACGGGAGGGTAGGACAAAAGATTTCATGCAAGTTCTTTTCTATAAGCACGTATGACTATATACGGAATACATGCTTACATTATATCAATGAATTGGAGCTAGTTCTGTGTCACCCTAGGTTATGACTGTTACATGATGAACTGCATCCGGCATAATTCTCCATCACCGATCCATTGCCTACGAGCTTTCCATATATTGTTCTTCGCTTATTTACTTTTCCGTTGCTATTGCTATCATCACTACAAAATACCAAAAACATTACTTTTACTACTGTTACCTTTTGCTATCGTTATCACTACTATCATATTACTTTGCTACTAAACACTTTGCTGCAGATATTAAGTTTCCAGGTGTGGTTGAATTGACAACTCAGCTGCTAATACTTGAGAATATTCTTTGGCTCCCCTTGTGTCGAATTAATAAATTTGGGTTGAATACTCGACCCTTGAAAACTGTTGCAATCCCCTATACTTGTGGGTTATCAAGACTATTTTCTGGCACCGTTGCCGGAGAGCATATCTCTATTCTCTGAGTCACTTAGATATATATCTGCTTATCATTATGAAGAACTTGAAAGATCCAAGAACCAAGATCTATCCCTCAACTACGAGGGGAGGTAAGGAACTGCCATCTAGCTCTGCACTTGATTCACCTTCTGTTATGAGTAAGTTTGCGACACCTACACCTACTTCTGCTATTCGTTCTGATATGTCGCATGTTATTGATGATGCCACTTCTGCTATGCATGATACTTATGATGAAACTACCTCTGTGCCTGATACTACTGTGCCACTTAGTGATTTTCTTGATGAACAACTTGCTAGGGCTAGAGAAATTGAAAATGTTGAATCTGATGATACTGATGAAAGTGATGATGAAGAACCACTTGTTATTCCTAAGGGTTATGTATTTGATCAAGAAGCTTCTTTAGCTATTTTAGCTTGCAAAAATAGAAATGAACTCACAAGGTTATTAGCTAAATGGAGTAAGCAATCTCTAAATGCTAGAATGAAACCTGACCCTGCTTTTGCTACTTCACCTATCTTTGTTACTGATAAGGATTATGAATTCTCTATTGATCCTGATATAATTACTTTGGTTGAATCTGATCCTTTTCATGGTTATGAATCTGAAACTATTGTGGCACATCTTACTAAATTAAATGATATAGCCACCCTGTTCACTAAAGATGAGAGAACTTGCTACTTTTATATCCTTAAAATATTTCCGTTCTCATTAAAGGGTGATGCTAAGATATGGTTTAATTCTCCTGATCCTGGTTGTGTGCGTAGTCCCCAGGATATGATTTATTACTTCTCTGCTAAATATTTCCCTGCTCATAAGAAACAAGCTGCTTTAAGGGATATATATAATTTTGTGCAAATTGAAGAAGAGAGTCTCCCACAAGCTTGGGGGAGGCTTCTCCAATAACTTAATGCTTTGCCTGATCATCCCCTTAAGAAAAATGAAATACTTGATATCTTTTACAATAGACTAACCGATGCCTCCAGTGATTACCTAGATAGTTGTGTTGGTTCTGTTTTCAGGGAAAGAACACCGGATGAAGCTGAAATTCTATTGAATAATATGTTGAGAAATGAAAATAATTGGACACCTCCGGAGCCAGTTCCTGAGCCTATTCCTAAGCCAACTCCGAAGAAGAGGGGTATTCTATTTCTCAATCCTGAAGATATGCAAGAGGCAAAGAAATCTATGAAAGAGAAGGGTATTAAAGCTGAAGATGTTAAGAATTTACCTCCTATTGAAGAAATACATGGTCTTAATTTACCGCCTGTTGAAGAAACATATGATCTTAATCCTTTACCTATTGAAGAAACTCATGGTCTTGATAACTCGACACAGGTAGTAAAGGTAAATTCTCTCTATAGATATGATAAAGCTGAAATCCCATTTACTAAGTTTGCTAGCCCATGCTTAGATGAGTTTGATAGATTTATGGCTAAGCAAGAAGATTATAATGCTTATTTTGGTAGACAATTAAAATACAATTCAAATATGCTTGAACACTTGGGTGATTATATGGCTAATGTTAAAGGTGAACTTAAACTTATTAGTAAACATGCTTCTATGGTTACCACTCAAGTAGAACAAGTACTTAAAGCTCAAAATGATTTTCTCAATGAATTAAATAGTAAGGATAATGATAATGCTGTTAGAGTTATGACGAGATGTGGTAAAATGACTCAGGAACCTTTATATCCCGAAGGCCACCCTAAAAGAATTGAGAAAGATTCTTAGAGAAATAATATAGATGCACCTAGTTCTTCTAAAAAGAAGAAAAAGAAAAATGATAGGACTTTGCATGCTTCTAGTGAACCTGTTGTTGAAACGCTTGAGAATCCAAATGATATTTCTATTTCTGATGCTGAAGCACAATCTGGTAATGAACCTGAAACTAATGATAATGTTAATAATAATGTTCATGATGATGCTCAACCTGGTAATGATAATGATATAGAAATTGAACCTGCTGTTGATCTTGATAACCCACAATCAAAGAATCAACGTTATGATAAGAAAGACTTTGTTGCTAGGAAACATGGTGAAGAAAGAGAGCCCTGGGTTTAGAAACCCATGCCTTTTCCTCCCAAACCATCCAAGAAAAAGGATGATGAGGATTTTGAGCGCTTTGCTGAAATGATTAGACCTATCTTTTTGCATATGCGATTAACTGATATGCTCAAAACCAATCCTTATGATGTACATGAAAGATATTATTACATATAAAAGAAAGATACCGGAAGCTAAAATTTCCACCATGCTTGCTAATTATACTTTCAAGGGTGGAATACCAAAGAAACTTGGAGATCCGGGAGTACCCACTATACCATGCTCCATTAAAAGAAACTATGTTAAAACTGCTTTATGTGATCTTGGAGCCGGTGTTAGTGTTATGCCTCTCTCTCTATATCGTAGACTTGATTTGAATAAGTTGACACGTACTGAAATATCTTTGCAAATGGCTGATAAATCAACTGCTATACCTGTCGGTATTTGTGAGGATGTGTCTGTTGTAGTTGCAAACATTACTATTTTAATGGACTTTGTTATTCTTGATATTCCCGAGGACAATAGTATGTCCATTATTCTTGGAAGACCCTTTTTGAATACTGCAGGGGCTGTTATTAATTGCAACAAAGGCAATGTTACTTTTCATGTTAATGGTAATGAGCATACGATACACTTTCCGAGGAAACAACCTCAAGTCCACAGTATTAATTCTATTGGAAAAATTCCATCAATTATTTTTGGAGGTTTTGAATTTCCTCTTCCTACTGTCAAGAAGAAATATGATATTCTTATTGTTGGGGATGTGCATATCCCCGTTGAGGTAACCTAGTGTTATTCGAAAATTCTCCGGTTCCATGTTACTCGGAATGAGTTTGTTAACAAGACTTGATCAACCTTGTTAGTGGATTCCTTTTGATGAGCATGAGATGGATGAAGTTAGAAAACACAACTCTCTGTACCCTCCTTTTACTTTCTATTATTTATATTAAATAAAATAAAAATAGTATTCTCTATCTGTTATCTGAATTATCCGTGCAATATAAAAATACCCCAAAAATAAAAGTTCTCCAAATGCGCTGAAATTTAAATAAGATTTTTTTCTAGAATATTTGAGAATATTTGGCACTGAGAACACAGCAGGGGGGCATCCACCTGGCCACGAGGGTGAAGGGCGTGCCCTACCAACCTAGGCACGACCCCCCTGCCTCGTGGGCCCACGGTGGCCCTCCTCCACTTATCCTTTCACCCATACACTTCTTCTTCCTCCCCCAAACACGAATAACCAGCTCAAACTCGAGTCCAAGCTCGTTTTGCTGCCATTTTTTATCTCCTTGCTCAAAGCACCTCTCACAAAACTGCTTGGGGAGATTGTTCCTTGGTATGTGACTCCTCCATTGGTCCAATTAGTTTTTGTTCTAGTGCTTTATTCATTGCAAATTTTTGCTGCTTAGGTGACCCTGTTCTTGAGCTTGCATGTCAAATTTATATGGTCAAAAGTAGTTTTGATGCATGATATAGGCTCTAGGCACTTGTAGGAGTAGTTGCTATCAATATTATTGAGTCAAATTTCGAAGTTACTAAAAATTTCAGAATTTTTCAGAAAATGATGAAGAGACTTTTGAGGGGCTCATCGAGCCGAAGCTCGAAGGAAAAGGCACCGAAGCCTAAGTATAATCTGCCTCGCACCACGGAGGTTCGGTCGTGTGAATGGCCTTCCGATGATTTCTTGAGAGCAGCCGGGATTTATGAAGATTTTTATGAAATGGCTAAGAATGCAGGCCTCACCGCTTTCCTCCACGACCAATGCGATCAGTATCTCTTACTCACAAATATATTTGTGCAAAATTTTCATTTCCATTCTAGGAAATCGCCACCTACGGTGGATTTTTATTTATATGATGAGCATAAGGATATGTCACTTTATGATTTTTGTCGGGTCTGTTTAGTCCCTTTCGAGGGCAAGACAGAGGAACCACACCGTGAGGATGTGGATGGGTTTATTAATACTATCACTGTAGGGGAAACAAGGAAGGTTTCCGATGCACGAATCACAAGCATACATTTTCCTATTTTACGCTATTTTGCATTATTTGCTAGTCGTTGTTTAATTGGTCGCGAAAACTATGGAAACCTTAGTGTCCCTGATATTATTATTTTGCTCCACGGTTTATACGGTGATAACTTTGTTAGTATGGGCAGCATTATTGCTAAACGGTTAAGTCTGAACCATACAAAGGGGCCCATCTTTGGAGGAATCTATGCTTCACGCCTTGCTTCCCACTATAACATACCTATTAGGCACTATGAAAAAAGATAAATTGCTGCCTACTGTTTATTTAGATTATAAGAGTATGGTAGCTCATGATTTTATTATAAAGAATAGGGAAGGGGAGCTGAAATACAAATTGTTCTTTGATAAACGTCATCCTGTGACTATCACCTTGCCTGCTCCTTCCTTGTTTGATTTATCTATAGGCCAGTACCTCGTCTCGCCGGAGGACATTCACGCTTACCGGAACCCTACATCAGCCACAGAGCCAGAGTCGGAACCACAAGTTGATCCTCCACGATAGTCTAATTACCAGTGGGATCCGGAGATGATTGCCAACTAGTGGCAATCGGAGTCTTCTTCTTCGCAGTACGACCCCAACTATTACTATGGATATCCGCCAGGCCAACCATGGCCATAGACTAACTTAGGCCAAAAGCCTAAGCTTGGGGGAGTATGTATTTCTCACCAACATTACAGTCGTGTTCACACACTCATTGCTAGATGTCGGTGCTCATACTTTTTCATTGTAATATCCATGCTAGTTTATTTTCCTTTTATGCTTTCTTCTTGTGTGTTTAATAAACCTTAAGAAAAGCCAAAAAAATAGTTGTAGCTTTTAATTAGTTTACTTTCCATGCTTGTAGTAGTAATTAAAAAGAAAACCCAAAAAGATTTCATGTTCTTCTTTTGCTTGTTGGGAGCTTTCCCGTGTAAATAGTTTTATTTCTTTTCTTTTCTTTGGGGGTCGATAGGAGAAGACCATGATTAAATCGTTGAAGTGGCTCTTATATGCATTGTTGATCTAACAAAAGAGCCCATATTGCCTTGTATTCTCCTATTTATTGAATGCTTGCAGATTCCAGCTTAGTCCAATGCATGCGCACTATTATTATTATCCACATCGTTCGGTCATGCAAGTGAAAGGCAATTATGATAATATATGATGGACTGACTGAGATGGGAAAAGCTGGTATGAACTTGACCTCTCTTGTTTTTATAAATATGATTAGTTCATCGTTCCTGATTCAGCATATTATGAATAAACATGTTTGCAATGACAATTAGAGATTATAGTTGCTTATGCCATGCTTAATTAGCTAGGAGCTTATAATGGTTTACCTTGCGTGCCAACATGCTATTAAAATGGTTGTGATGTGGTATGATAGGATGGTATCCTCTTTTGAACAATTCGAGTGGCTTGACTTGGCACATGTTCACGCATGCAGTTGAAACAAAATCAACATAGCCTCTACGATATTTATGTTCATGGTGCATTATATCCTACTGATGCTTGCATTCGGTGTTGATTAATTTTAATGCATGTTCATGACTGTTGTCCCTCTCTAGCTGGTCGTTTCCCAGTCTTTTTCTAGCCTTCACTTGTACTAAGCGGGAATACTTCTTGTGCATCCAATCCCATAAACCCCAAAGTTATTCCATATGAGTCCACCATACCTACCTACATACGGTATCTACCTGCCGTTCCAAGTAAATTTGTATGTGCCAAACTCTAAACCTTCAAATAAATATCCTGTTTTGTATGCTCGAATAGCTCAGGGCTTTACATAACTTCCATGTTAGGCGGGTTATTCTCAAGAGGAGTGGACTCCGCTCCTCACTCACGAGAAAATGGCTGGTCACCGGGATGCCCAGTCCCATGCTTTATTCAAACTAAGTCAAAATTAATTGCAAACAAAACTCCCCTTGGGGCCTGATGTATGTTGGAGGCACTCGTTGTTTCGAGCAAGCCATGGATTGATGATTGTTGGTGGAGGGGGAGTATAAACTTTACCATTCTGTTTGGGAACCGCCTATAATGTGTTTAGCATGGAAGATATCGCCATCTCTTAGTTGTTACGTTGACAATGAAAGTATACCGCTCAAAATACAATTTATCTCTATTTCAAAACTGAGCTCTGGCACCTCTACAAATCCCTGCTTCCCTCTGCGAAGGGCCTATCCATTTACTTTTATGTTGAGTCATCACCCTCTTATTCAAAAGCACTAGCTGGAGAGCACAGCCGTCATTTGCATTCATCACTGTTAATTTATATTGGGTGTGACTATGATTGGATCTCTTTTACCATGAATTACAATGTCTAGTCAGTCCTTGATCTTTAAAGGTGCTCTGCATTTATGTTTCGTGGTCTCAGAAAGGGCTAGCGAGATACCATCTTGTTATATCATATTATGATTGTTTTGAGAAAGTGTTGTCATCCGAGATTTATTATTATTGCTTGCTAGTTGATTATGCCATTGATATGAGTAAACTTGAGACCTATGCATTATTGTGAATGTGGTTAGTTATAATCTTTGTTGAAAACTTGAATGCTGGCTTTACATATTTACAACAACAAGAGCAAACAGAGTTTGTAAAAGTTTTTCTTTATCACTTTCAGTTTATCAACTAAATTACTTGAGGACAACCAAAGGTTTGAGCTTGGGGGAGTTGATACGTCTCCGACGTATCTACTTTTCCAAACACTTTTGCCCTTGTTTTGGACTCTAACTTGCATGATTTGAATGGAACTAACCCGGACTGACGCTGTTTTCAGCAGAATTACCATGGTGTTATTTATGTGCAGAAACAAACGTTCTCGGAATGACCTGAAACTTCACGGAGCAACTTTTTGGAAAATATAAAAAATACCTGCAAAATATGAAGGCCAGGGGGCCCACCACCTGTCCACGAGGGTGGGAGGTGCGCCTGCCCCCCTAGGGCGTGCCCCCCTACCTCGTGGGCCCCCTGGTGCCTCTCCGACTCCAACTCCAACTCTATATATTTGTTTTGGGGAGAAAAAATTAGAGAGAAGAATTCATCGCATTTTACGATACGGAGCCGCCGCCAAGCCCTAAAACCTCTCGGGAGGGCTGATCTGGAGTCCGTTCGGGGCTCCGGAGAGGGGAATCCGTCGCCATCGTCATCATCAACCATCCTCCATCACCAATTTCATGATGCTCACCACCGTGCGTGAGTAATTCCATCATAGGCTTGCTAGACGGTGATGGGTTGGATGAGATTTATCATGTAATCGAGTTAGTTTTGTTAGGGTTTGATCCCTAGTATCCACTATGTTCTGAGATTGATGTTGCTATGACTTTGTTATGCTTAATGCTTGTCACTAGGGCCCAAGTGCCATGATTTCAGATCTGAACCTATTATGTTTTCATCAATATATGAGAGTTCTTGTTCCTATCTTGCAAGTCTATAGTCACCTATTATGTGTTATGATCTGTTAACCCCGAAGTGATAATAATCGGGATACTTACCGGTGATGACCGTAGTTTGAGGAATTCATGTATTCACTATGTGTTAATGCTTTGTTCCGGTACTCTATTAAAAGGAGCCCTTAATATCCCTTAGTTTCCGTAAGGACCCCGCTGCCATGGGAGGGTAGGACAAAAGATGTCATGCAAGTTCTTTTCCATAAGCACATATGACTATATTTGGAATACATGCCTACATTACATTGATGAACTGGAGCTAGTTCTGTGTCACCCTAGGTTATGACTGTTACATGATGAACCGCATCCGGCATAATTCTCTATCACCGATCCATTGCCTACGAGTTTTCCATATATTGTTCTTCGCTTATTCACTCTTCTGTTGCTATTGCTATCATCACTACAAAATACCAAAAACATTACTTTTACTACGGTTACCTTTTGCTACCGTTACCACTACTATCATATTACTTTGCTACTAAATACTTTGCTGTAGATATTAAGTTTCTAGGTGTCGTTGAATTGACAACTCAACTGCTAATACTTGAGAATATTCTTTGGCTCCCCTTGTGTCGAATCAATAAATTTGGGTTGAATACTCTACCCTCGAAAACTGTTGCGATCCCCTATACTTGTGGGTTATCATTGTTAATCATAGAATTGCATCTCCTTATCACCCACAGTCTAGTGGTCAAGTAGAATTGAGTAATAGAGAACTCAAATTAATTTTTCAAAAGACTGTTAATAGATCTAGAAAGAATTGGTCCAAGAAACTTGATGATGCATTATGGGCTTATAGAACTGCATATAAAAATCCTATGGGTATGTCTCCGTATAAAATGGTTTATGGAAAAGCATGTCACTTACCTCTCGACTGCATAATAAAGGTCCATATCACAAGTGACAATATAAAGTGATATTCTTTCACATTAAGATTTTGTGCATCCAACCATAAAGCGCATGACAACCTCTGCTTCCCTCTGCGAAGGGCCTATCTTTTACCTTCATCTCCTACCTTATATAAGAGTCATGGTGATCTTCACCTTTCCTTTTTATATTTTATCTTTTGGCAAGCACAACATGTTGGAAGGATCCTGGTATATATGGCTAATTGGATGTGAGTTTTCATGAACTATTATTGTTGGCATTACCCTTGAGGTAAAACGTTGGGAGGCAAAACTATAAGCCCCTATCTTTCTCTGTGTCTGATTAAAACTCCATACCCATAAGTATTGCGTGAGTGTTAGCAATTGTGAAAGACTATATGATAGTTGAGTATGTGGACTTGCTGAAAAGCTCTTATTTTGACTCTTTCCTATGTTATGATAAATTGCAATTGCTCCAATGACTGAGATTATAGTTTGTTAGTTTTCAACAAAGTTTATGATTCATACTTGAAATTGTGATTGAATTATTACTCTAGCATAAGAAATCATATGACAAGAATTATATAAGTTGTTGTTCTAAGAATGATCATGATGCCCTCATGTCCGTATTTTATTTTTATCGACACCTCTATCTCTAAACATGTGGACATATTTTTCGATTTCGGCTTTCGCTTGAGGACAAGCGAGGGCTAAGCTTGGGGGAGTTGATACGTCCATTTTGCATCATGCTTTTATATCGATATTTATTGCATTATGGGCTGTTATTACACATTATGTCACAATACTTATGCCTATTCTCTCTTATTTTACAAGGTTCACATAAAGAGGGAGAATGCCGGCAGCTGGGATTCTGGGCTGGAAAAGGAGCAAATATTAGAGACCTATTCTGCACAGCTCCAAAAGTCCTGAAACTTCACGGAAGTCGATTTCAGAACATATAATAAATATTGAGCACAAGAAGTTCACCAGGGGGGCCACACCCTGCCCACGAGGGTGCGGGCGCGCCCTACCCCCTGGTCGCGCCCCCTACCTCGTGGGTCCCCTGGTGGCCCTCCGATGGGCATCTTCTGCTATATGGAGTCTTTCGATGAGAAAAAAAATCATAAGCCATCTTCCCTGACGAGACTCCACCGCCATGAGGCAGAACCTTGGCGGAACCAATCTAGGGCTCTGGCGGAGCTGTTCTGCCGGGGAAACTTCCCTCCGGGAGGGGGAAATCATCACCGTCATCATCACCAACGCTCCTCTCATCGGGTGAGGGCAATCTCCATCAACATATTCACCAGCACCATCTCCTCTCAAAACCCAAGTTCATCTCTTGGACCCAATTCTTGTCTCCAAGCCTGGGATTGGTACCCGTGGGTTGCTAGTAGTGTTAATTACTCCTTGTAGTTGATGCTAGTTGGTTTATTTGGTGGAAGATCATATGTTCAGATCCTATATGCATATTAATACCCCTCTGATTATGAACATGAATATGCTTTGTGGGTAGTTACGTTTGTTCCTGAGGATATGGGAGAAGTCTTGCTATTAGTAGTCATGTGAATTTGGTATTCGTTCGATATTTTGATGAGATGTATGTTGTCTCTCCTCTAGTGGTGTTATGTGAACGTCGACTACATGACACTTCGCCATTATTTGGGCCTAGAGGAAGGCATTGGGAAGTAATAAGTAGATGATGGGTTGCTAGAGTGACAGAAGCTTAAACCCTAGTTTATGCGTTGCTTCGTAAGGGGTTGATTTGGGTCCATATGCTTCATGCTATGGTTAGGTTTACCTTAATACTTTTGTTGTAGTTGCGGATGCTTGCAATAGAGGTTAATCATAAGTGGGATGCTTGTCCAAGTAAGGGTAGCACCCAAGCACCGGTCCACCCACATACCAAATTATCAAAGTACCGAACGCGAATCATATGAACGTGATGAAAACTAGCTTGACGATATTCCCATGTGTCCTCAGGAGCGCTTTACATCATATAAGAGTTTGTCCAGGCTTGTCCTTTGCTACAAAAAGGATTGGGCCACCTTGCTGCACTTTATTTACTTTTTGTTACTTGTTGCTCGTTACAAATTATCCTATCACAAAACTATCTGTTACCTATTATTTCAGTGCTTGCAGAGAATACCTTGCTGAAAACCGCTTATCATTTCCTTCTACTCCTCGTTGGGTTCGACACTCTTACTTATCGAAAGGACTACGATAGATCCCCTATACTTGTGGGTCATCACCCTTGTTGACCCATGATGCCAGTTGCGGCGGGGGGGCCGAACGGAAGGCGGGGGGAGCTACCCACTTAGTACTTCGGGGAGCTGTGATGTAAAACCACTCCCGCTGCCATAAGCTGGACACCTCCGGGAAGGAACCCTTTGGACATGGGGCATCGACGCCTTTGCTTATTATGGCGCCGCCGCATTCTACGTGTCGCCCATCGATCGCCTTCGGCTTCATACTGAAGGTCTTGAGCCGTAAGCCGAAGTGTGGGGTGATGCGGAGGAAGGCCTCACATACGACGATAAACGACGAGATGTGAAGGATGGAATCTAGGGCTAGATCATGGAAATCGAGCCCGTAATAGAACGTAAGCCTCTAACAAAGGGATCAAGACTAAAACCTAGCCCTCGGAGGAAGTGGGAAACAAATACGACACTCTCGTTGGGTTCCTGAGTGGGGATGACCTGCCCTTGAGTAGGCAGCCTGTGCGAGATTTCAGCGGTCTGATTCCTGGCTTCTCTTAGCTTCGTGATGTCCTCCTCTGTGACAGAAGAGGGCACCTTCCAGCCTTGAAGGTTGGATCCGGACATGGTTGAAGGTCCGAAGCACTTAGCCTGAGCCTTGGGTGTCAGAACTCAAGGTGGGGGAAGGGAAGGATCGAGCACGAGAAGAAAAGGAGAAGCCTTGTCCCTTTTATAAAGAGGGCGAATATCAAGCGTCTTCCGCGTGCCCGTTTGGAACTTGCCTAAAATCGAGGAGTCATATTAACAAACACGGTTGGGTTACCCACACCCGTATTGATGAGAATCCCGTGATAAGAGGACATGATCTCTGCTTCGACAAGACGTGCCAAGAAAACCGCCTCGCAATACGCATAGTAGCTGGTTGAGAAAAATGGTTCGCATAATGACCAGGCCATGGCGTGATGTCACGTTATGAAAAGTTGTCAACAGATTAGATTTGTGGAAATATTATACTCTCTACGGTAGTATGTGGAACTTGTTTTGCAGAGCCGGACATGAACCTTGTGTTCAAAAATCTTCTGTGGAGTATTCGGAGGAGGAACCCGCCTTGCAATGCCGAAGACAATCTGCGCGCCGGACTCATCATCATTGAAGCCAGGTTCAGGGGCTACTGAGGGAGTCTTGGATTAGGGGGTCCTCGGACAGCCAGACTATATACTTTCGCCGGACTATTGGACTATGAAGATACAAGATTGAAGACTTCGTCTCGTGTCCGGGTGGGACTCTCCTTTGCGTGGAAGGCAAGCTTGGCAATTCAGATATGTAGATCTCCTCCCTTGTAACCGACTTTGTGTGACCCTAGCCCCCGCCGATGTCTATATAAACCGGAGGTTTAGTTCATAGGACAACAACAATCAGAATCATAGGCTAGCTTCTAGGGTTTAGCCTCTATGATCTCGTGGTAGATAAACTCTTGTAATACTCATATCATCAAGATCAATCAAGCAGGATGTAGGGTATTACCTCCAGCGAGAGGGTCCGAACCTGGCTAAACATTGTGTCCCCTGCCTCCTGTTACCATCCGCCTTAGACGCACAATTCGGGACCCCCTACCCGAGATCCGCCGATTTTGACACCGACAGCTACTGCGAGCATTAGTAAGGTACACATCAATAACATGTATATCACATATACCTTTGTTCACTTTGCCATCCTTCTTATCTGCTTGGGGCATTTCCGCTTCCAGTGACCAGTCCCTTTGCAGTAGAAGCACTCAGTTTCAGGCTTAGGCCCAGACTTGGGTTTCTTCACTTGAGCAGCAATTGGCTTGCTGTTCTTCTTGAAGTTCCCCTTCTTTCCTTTACCCTTTTTCTTGAAACTGGTGGTCTTGTTGACCATCAACACTTGATGCTCTTTCTTGATTTCTACCTCCGCAACGTTTAGCATTGCGAAGAGCCCGGGAATCGTCTTACCCATCCCTTGCATATTATAGTTCATCACAAAGCTCTTGTAGCTTGGTGGCGGTGATTGAAGAACTATGTCAATGACACGATCATCAGGAAGATTAACTCCGAGTTGAGTCAAGTGGTTGTGGTACCCAGACATTCTGAGTATATGTTCACTGACAGAACTATTCTCCTCCATCTTGAAGCTGTAGAACTTATTGGAGACTTCATATCTGTCAATCCGGGCATTTGCTTGAAATATTAACTTCAACTCCTGGAACATCTCATATGCTCCATGACGTTCAAAATGTCGTTGAAGTCCCGGTTCTAAGCCATAAAGCATGGCACACTGAACTATCGAGTAGTCATCAACACGCGACTGCCAGCCATTCACAATGTGTGCAATTGCTGGAGTGGGTGGTACACCTAGCGGTGCTTCCAGTATGTAATTCTTTTGTGCAACAATGAGGATAATCCTCAAGTTACGGACCCAGTCCATGTAATTGCTACCATCATCTTTCAACTTCGCTTTCTCAAGGAATGGATTAAAATTCAACGGAACAACAACACGTGCCATCTATCTACAACAACGTAGACATGCAAAATACTATCAGGTACTAAGTTCATGATAAATTAAAGTTCAATTAATCATATTACTTAATCATATTACTTAAGAAATCCCTCTAATCATCTAAGTGATCACGTGAACCATATCAACTAAACCATGTCCGATCATCACGTGAGATGGAGTAGCTTTCAATGGTGAACATCACTATGTTGATCATATCTACTATATGATTCACGCTCGACCTTTCGGTCTCAGTGTTCCGAGGCCATATCTGCATGTGCTAGGCTCGTCAAGTTTAACCCGAGTATTCTGCGTGTGCAAAACTAGCTTGCACCCGTTGTATGTGAACGTAGAGCTTATCACACCCGATCATCAAATGGGGTCTCGGCACGACGGACTTTCGCAACGGTGCATATTCAGGGAGAACACTTATACATTGAAATTTAGTGAGAGATCATCTTATAATGCTACCGTCGATCTAAGCAAAATAAGATGCATAAAAGATAAACATCACATGCAATCAATATAAGTGATATGATATGGCCATCATCATCTTATGCCTTTGATCTCCATCTCCAAAGCACCGTCATGATCACCATCGTCACCGGCTTGACACCTTGATCTCCATCGAACCATCGTTGTCGTCACGCCAACTATTGCCTCCACGACTATCGCTACCACTTACTGATAAAGTAAAGCTATTACATGGCAATTGCATTTCATACAATAAAGCGACAACCATATGACTCCTGCCAGTTGCTGATAACTGTGTTACAAAACATGATCATCTGATACAATAAAATTTAGCATCATGTCTTGACCATATCACATCACAACATGCCCTACAATAATAAGTTAGACGTCCTCTACTTTGTTGTTGCAAGTTTTACGTGGCTGCTACGGGCTGAGCAAGAACCGTTCTTACCTACGCATCAAAAACCACAACGAGGTATAGTGATTGCTTTTTGATCTTCAGAAAGAACCCTGTTCATTGAATCCGATTCAACTAAAGCTGGAGAAACAGGCACCCACTAGCCAGCTATGTGCGAAGCATGTCGGTAGAACCAGTCTCGAGTAAGCGTACGCGTAATGTCAGTCTAGGCCGCTTCATCCAACAATGCCGCTGAATCAAGAATCAACTAGTGATGGCAAGCAATATGTATATACCCACGCCCACAACTCCTTTGTGTTCTACTCGTGCATATAACATCTACGCATAAACCTGGCTCAGATGCCACTGTTGGGGAACACAGTAATTTCAAAAAAATTCCTACGCACATGCAAGATCATGGTGATGCATAGCAACAAGAGGGGAGAGTGTCGTCCACGTACCCTCGTAGACCATAAGCGGAAGAGTTATGAGAACCCGGTTGATGTAGTCGTACGTCTTCACGATCCGACCGATCCAAGTACCAAACGTACGGCACCTCCGAGTTCAGCACACATTCAGCTCGGTGACGTCCCACGAACTCCGATCCAGCAGAGCTTCGAGGTAGAGTTCCATCAGCATGATGGTGTGATGATGGTGATGATGATGCTACTGACGCAGGGCTTCGCCTAAGCACCGCTACGATATGACCGAGGTGGATTATGGTGGAGGGGGGCACCGCACACGGCTAAAATATCAACTGATCAACTTGTGTGTCTTGGGGTGCCCCCCTACCCCCGTATATAAAGGAGCAAGGGGGAGGCCGGCCGGCCCTAGCAGGGTGCGCCAAGAGGATCCCTCCTCCTAGTGGGAGTAGGACTCCCCTTTCCTAGTCCCACTAGGAGGGGAAAGGAAGGAGTGGGCGAGGGGAAAGGCAAGGGGGCGCCGCCCCCTTCCTTGTCCTATTCGGACTCAAGGGGAGGGGGCGCGTGGCCTGCCCTGGCCGGCCCCTCTCTCTCTCCACTAGGGCCCAACAAGGCCCATTAACCCTCGGGGGGTTCCGGTAACCCCCCCCCCCCCCGATTTCACCTGAAACTATTCTGATGTCCAAATATAGGCTTCCAATATATCACTATTTATGTCTCGACCATTTCGAGACTCCTCATCATGTCCGTGATCATATCCGGGACTCCGAAGTACCTTCGGTACATCATAACACAAAAACTCATATTACCGATCGTCACCGAACTTTAAGCGTGCGGACCCTACGGGTTCGAGACTATGTAGACATGACCAAGACTCGTCTCCGGTCAATAACCAATAGTGGAACCTGGATGCTCATATTGTTTCCTACATATTCTACGAAGATCTTTATCGGTCAAACCGCATAACAACATACGTTGTTCCCTTTGTCATCGGTATGTTACTTGCCCGAGATTCGATCGTCGGTATCTCAATACCTAGTTCAATCTCATTATCAACAAGTCTCTTTACTCGTTCCATAATGCTACATGCCGTAACTAACTCATTAGCTACACTGCTTGCAAGGCTTATTGTGATGTGAATTACCGAGAGGGCCCAGAGATACCTCTCCGACAATTGGAGTGACAAATCCTAATCTCGAGCTATGCCAACTCAACAAGTACCATCGGAGACACCTGTAGAGCACCTTTATAATCACCCAGTTACGTTGTGACATTTGGTAGCACACAAAGTGTTCCTCCGGTACTCGGGAGTTGCATAATCTCATAGTCATAGGAACATGTATAAGTCATGAAGAAAGCAATAGCAACAAACTAAACAATCATCGTGCTAAGCTAACGAACGGGTCAAGTCAATGACATCATTCTCTAATGATGTGATCCCATAATCAAATGACAACTCATGTCTATGGTTAGGAAACATAACCATCATTGATTCAACGAGCTAGTCAAGTAGAGGCAAACTAGTGACACTCTGTTTGTCTATGTATTCACACATGTACTAAGTTTCCGGTTAATACAATTCTAGCATGAATAATAAACATTTATCATGATATAAGGAGATATAAATTACAACTTTATTATTGCCTCTAGGCCATATTTCCTTCATACATATGATTGATGAATTGGAGTTATTGTGCATCGCTCTAGGTTGTGACTATTAGATGATGAAAGTCATCCAAATATCCATCGCTACTCCATGCCCGCACTTTCTGATAATATTGTCTTGCTTGAATCATTATTGTTGTTATTACAGTTGCTACAAAATCTTTCTTACCATTACTATTACTATTGTTATTGTTACCATTTCTATAAAAACTATAATATTACAGTGCTACTAATATTTTGTTGCAGAGAAACAACTTCTCGGGTGTGGTTGAATTGACAACTCAACCGCTAAGGCTTATAAATATTCTTTGGCTTCCCTTGTGTTGAATCAATAAATTTGGGTGAAAGACTACCCTCAAAGGCTGTTGTGATCCTTTATAACTGGGAGTCATCAAGACCATTTTCTGGCGCCGTTGCTCGGGAGCATAACTCTATTTATAGGTTCACTTGGGAGTTAAATATTTGCTGCAATATATATTCACTATGAAGAATCTGAGAGACTCTAAGACCAAGATCATGCCCTCTAAGACGAGGGGAGATAAGGAACTGCCAACTCGGTCTACACTTGGTTCACCTACTATTTTAAGTCAACTTGTGACACCACCACCTGCTATTCAGTCTGATAAGTGACAAGTAATAGACACTGCTTCTGCTATTGATAATGATGGGGAACGAAGCATGAAAATCAAAAAAATCCTATGAACACCCAAGATTTAGCTAGGAGAAGCATAGCAATGAGAGGGGAGAGTGTGTCTACGTACCCTCGTAGACCGTTAAGTGGAAGCGTATATCACGTGGTTGATGTAGTCGTACTCGTCATGATCCAGTCGCGATCCAAACTGATGAAGTGCCAAACCGATGACGTTTCCTCCTCCTTGATCCAACAGGCGAGGGAGGATAAGTAGATGGGATCGTCGGCATCACGACAACGTGACAGTGATGGTGGTGGAGTGATTCTGGCAGGGCTACACCGAGCGCTACTGAAACAACGAAGACAGAGGAGTTACAAAGTAACAAGAGAGAGGGGAGCCAAGGGCTTGTGTGTCCTCTTGGGGACGCCCCTTCCCCTCTATATATAGGTGTGTAACACCCCCAGTGCCATGCTACAGTAACCCTCCTTGTTCAAGCTAAGTCATTTGCTAAACAGTGCTTGATCTCCTTTGGATCCAAATCTCATTTCAAATTCGACTTGAATTCAAATTCAAATTGTAAGTGAAATAAAGAAATACACAAACATGAATACTAAAATGTTCGTCATATGGCAAATAATCCATAACTAATTATGGTGGTGAACCAACATTTTTATAAAGTGTCTAAGCGCCCATAAATATTTAAAACATGGGCTAAAACAATTAGTTTAATGCTTTTTAATTTATAAAAATTCTAAACTAATTGTGGCAGTGGTCTAATTTATTATACTAGTTTAGGTGCAAGTTTATATTTTTATAAAACTAATTTATTTTAAAAAGAAATAGAAAATAGAAAACAACTAAAATGAAAAACGAACATAAAATGAAAAAGGAAAGACCCTCCCCCTCTTCCCCTAGGCATTAGCCCACTAGAGAGGCCCAGCCGGCCCAACTCCCACTTCCCCTGCCGTCTTCCCCCTCCTTCCTATTCGACCGACCGAACGCGCGCGCCAGTTGTCGGTGTAAAAACCGGCGGATCTCGGGTAGGGGGTCCCGAACTGTGCGTCTAAGGCGGATGGTAATAGGAGGCGGGGGACACAATGTTTATCCAGGTTCGGGCCCTCTCGATGGAGGTAATACCCTACTTCCTGCTTGATTGATCTTGATGATATGAGTATTACAAGAGTTTATCTACCACGAGATCGAAGAGGCTAAACCCTAGAAGCTAGCCTATGGTATGATCGTTGTTGTCCTACGGACTAAAACCCTCTGGCTTATATAGACACCGGAGAGGCTAGGGTTACACAGAGTCGGTTACAAGGGAGGAGATCTACATATCCAAATCGCCAAGCTTGCCTTCCACGCAAAGGAGAGTCCCACCCGGACATGGGACGAAGTCTTCAATCTTTTATCTTCATAGTCCAACAATCCGGCCAAGGGATATAGTCCGGCTGTCCGAGGACCCCCTAATCCCGGACTCCCTCAGTAGCCCCTGAACCAGGCTTCAATGACGATGAGTCTGGCGCGCAGATTGTCTTCGGCATTGCAAGGAGGGTTCTCCTCCAAATCCTGAGTACCTGTCGTAACGAGTTGTGTCCGGCCTCCCATGAATGTTGCACTCCTTGGCTTCTGTGCCTTAATAATGGCTATATTCCACGTGTCAAGCGAATGCAAGAGGTCGGGGTGTTTTTACATTTACCACCCTAACCAGGTAAACGAATCGTCTATTTAAACAGTCGGGGATCTTCAGATCCAGATCACAGCACCTCCCCACAGCGAGTATCCATCAGAGCGTGCCCAGAAAAATCCATTCCGTCATGGCCGGCCACTGCAGCTCCTCCTCTCGCCCCCGTAGCCCTATGCCAGGTAGTTGGGAGAAGTGTTCTATTCCCCATAGCCAACTAGTAGAGTTGCAGACCAAGGGGTTTCTCCCTCCTGCGTACATGGTCCCCGTCCATGCCGGACTAGCCACTTATAATAGCGGGGAGCAAGTGGAAAGCTTTCCCAACCCATCCACGGGGGAGCGGGCATGCCTCGTCCCTTATTTATTGAGGGGACTCGGATTTCCAATCCATCCATTCCTCCGCGGGCTCCTGGAGTTCTACGGCCTCCAGCTGCATAACTTTACTCCCGCCTCCATATTACACATGCAGGCTACGTTGCCCTTTGCGAGCTGTTTCTGGGCTGCGAAGCTCATTTCGAGTTATGGCAGAGGCTATTCTGCCTCGTGCCCCGTATGCAGAAGGGGCCAATATTTCAAGTGGGCGGAGCCGAAATATGGCGCATCGCCGGGACGAGATACCTGTCTGGTACTCCTAAGAAGACATCCGAAGACTGGCCTTCGGAGTGGTTTTATATGGAGGACGTTCCCCTCCGAGACCCTATTCGGATGGGCCTTCCTGAATTCAGCAACGCCCATTTGAAGAAACGCCGCAGCTGGCGCCCTCTGAGTCCCCAGGAGGAAGATAACAGAGAGGTCCTTTACCTGATGAGCCGGATAAAGACACTGGTCGAATTAGGACTGACAATAATCGAGGTTATGTCAATATGTATAATGCGGGGGGTGCAGCCACTTCAATATCGGGGACAACCCATGTGGCACTTCAATGGAGAAGATGATGCCACCCGCTGCGGCCGTAAAGGTCCGGACTCCGCCGCCGCTCTGGCGAAAATACTGTCCGATTTATATAAGGGAGAGGAAGAGGAGTTCATCCGTATTAAGCCGCGTGATGGATTCTCCATGTACAACCCCCCAAACTGGGTGAGCTGCTGCTTTTTACTCCAAACCTTCCCGCTTTCTTTGTCATAAATATTTACCTTGCTATTTCATAGCAGGAACTACGAAAAGCTGTGAGGGAGATTCATAGCCCATCTCCACAGCCAGAGGACCCTGATCGGGCCCTCGATCCCGGACTCGAAGAAGATCCAGACATATTCGTGGAGCTCATCGACATGACGTTTTATCAGTTAAGCTGCGACGGTGCCTTGGTGGCCATCACCGCCGATTATCCTGGACTGCTCCCTGCATCGCATGTAAGTAAAACCGGAGTCCCAACTTCCGAGAAGGATCCCCTTTTTCGCACTTCACCCACCGCACACGTATGGTGTCTTGCAGGGAAGGCCCTCGGGACGCCATGCCAAACCCGTAGTGACTCACCAACAAGGGGCACCGAAACCGGGTAGGCTTAAAAGGAAGGCGGTCAGGACTGAGATGCCGTCGCAGAGGTATGAAAAAGAATCCTGCTCCGTGGTTATTGTCTTTAAAATATAATAATGTCTGTGGTTAAAACCAGGAAAAATGCTCGCCGGAACGTATCCGGAGAGCCTGCCGGCCATGCCTCCCCCAGTCGGGCTCCGGAGCCGGACTTGGAGGCAGATGCTAATGTGGGGACAACGCCGGATATTCCTCCTGCCTAGGATGCGGATAGGCTGTCCGCTACAAATTCCGAAGTGGAGAGTGCCATGAGGCACAGGCGTCGTCGGGCCGTACTCCGCGACCCTGGTTTTTCTGAAGAGGCATTTGATGCCTTCAACTCAGGGGACGCGTACATCCGAGCTTCTCAAAATGGTCTTGCCAGAGCCACGGACCAGTATGTAAAGGATATACGGGTAAGAAAATCTGATAATTATATATACACCAGTAGCCCCCGAGACTTGAAACAGTTGGCACGAACTGATTTAAGGATCATTATTTGCATAGGTTCTTATTGAGAAGAATACCCAGTTGTCACAAGAGCTGGAGGAGTGCAAAGCCCAGCTACGGGCAGAAGTTGCCAAAATGGAGGAGTCCAAGAAGGCCCCATCTGGTAGCACTTGTTCCTATCAAAAAGAACGAGATATACCAATTAATATTTGGCTTGCCTGCTAATCTAGTCAATAAATTCTGCAGATGATCCCGGAGTGAATCCGGAGGAGCAACATGCTCAACGACAGCTGAAGGCTGGCGAGCGCGTGCTTACACAAGTTAGGCGGGAGAAAAACAATCTCCAAGATGCCAATACCTGGCTGGATGTTGAACTGAAGGATGTTCGGGCCCAGCTGGCTGACTCCGTAAAGGAGAATAAAAGGCTTCGACGCGGCATTTTCAGTAAGTGCTTGAGTGAACTTTCATAGAGTTCAGCGAAGAAACCAGCTAACAGAGCTATATGTGTAGGTATGCTGATGGGTCGTCCCGGAGTGGAGATGCCTGGTTCTGCGGGAGATATTTTGCCAGAGCTCTCACAACTGCACGAACAAGTTTGGCAGGTGATGCAGGACCTTGCCCAGGCCTTGTGCCGTCCGCCTCCATGCCAGTAGGCATGGGAGAGCTTGTAGAGATACTCAAGGGAGCGCGGCGGCGCTTCCGATTATGGAAGATATCTGCCTGTCGACAAGGTGCGAGGGAAGCCTGGGCCATGGTGAAGACTCGATATACCAAGGCTGACCCGAACCATATGGCCGAGGTCGGACCTGTAGGTCCTGACGGGAAAGAGATCCCCGTCAGCTTGGTGTATGACCAGGTGAAATTAGCCGCAAAGTATTCCCAACAGGATTGTAGGCTAGACAGCCTGTTGGATGGTATAGAAGAAGAATTTAGTCAGTCTAAGTGACTGTGTACTTCGAGTGGCATATATTGTCCCTAGCCGGATTGTAAATCATTTGTCATGGCAGACCTTTTCGCTTCGTCCTCCGGACCCGACAGTCCGGAGTGTATCCGAATACCCGCTCAGTTATGTAAAAACCGGGGTACGTGTGGAAACCAGGCGTAGGGGTCATAAGTGCTTGAACAGACAAGTACCCAACTAGTTATGTTATATTACATGGATAGTAAGAAACATCTTCCAGGGAGAATAGTTCCGTTAAGGGTTCCTTTCCTTGGGTACGCATGCATTAATGTGCATGTCCAAACTGCGACAAGAGATGCAAGATATAAACATCTGGGGGTATGTATTCTAATAAGTAAAAAAGTCATCCTTTGTTCGCCGACCGAATATTCCCTTAAGAATGCTAGCTTTCGGCTTCACCTAGTCTGAGGTACACGTCCGGCTGACCCGACAGTAACAATCGCAAAGGTGCTCCCCGTATGCCCTAGCCGAATTAACGGGAACGTAGGGCATAAACACAAGAGCCAGGCAACCCAGCTTGGCCAAAACTTAAGTCATATCGATGCATATAATGGCAAAGAAAAGGTGCATGTGTAAACATAACACATGTGCGGCAGGCATAGAGCCCGGATCATAATTATATTAAGCTTCTGTATAAGAAGCCCCCAGGTATAATGAGCGCGCTTAGCGCGTACA
Source organism: Triticum aestivum (assembly GCF_018294505.1). Taxonomy (NCBI): domain Eukaryota; kingdom Viridiplantae; phylum Streptophyta; class Magnoliopsida; order Poales; family Poaceae; genus Triticum; species Triticum aestivum. The sequence continues at coordinate 502,513,665 of NC_057800.1, read as the reverse complement.
AATTGTGCAGTCAAGACACATTTTAACCTTTGAAGGCCGCGAAGAAAAGGAAGAGAGACAGAAAAATATAGATAATGAATATATAAAAAATTGACGGAGGTAAGGAGACGAACACAGAGTCCGGCGCTAGGCGTAGAACCTTCGGAGTCTGGCTGCGTTCCATGGGTTTGGCTCGAGTCGATTGTCCTATGCATCCCGCAGACGGTACGCTCCACCGGTCAGAACTTTGTCAATAACAAAGGGACCTTCCCATTTGGGTTTGAGCTTGTCCTTTTTCTTCTCTGGTAGGCGTAGAACGAGTTCGCCAACATTATAAGTTTTCGCCCGTACTTCTCTGCTTTGATATTGTCGAGCCTGTTGTTGATAGAATGCGGATCGGGCTTTTGCCACGTCACGCTCCTCCTCCAGGGCGTCCAAACTGTCCTACCGATCTAGCTCGGCTTCTTTCTCTTCGTACATGCGCACGCGAGGTGAGTCATCAATGATGTGGCAGGGCAGTACCGCCTCTGTGCCATACACCATAAAGAAATGTGTGTATCCGGTAGTGTGATTTGTTGTGGTCCGCAGCCCCCATAGTACGGAGTCGAGCTCCTCGACCCAGTGCGTATCTGATTCCTTCAAGGACCGCACTAGTCTGGGTTTAATGCCGCTCATTATAAGACCATTTTGGTCATTCAACTTGACCGTTAGTTTGAGGGTGATGGACGGATGCATAATCGAGCTTAATGCCCATATTGCCGCACCAAGTTTTTACCTCATCGGTTGTAAAGTTCGAGCCGTTATCAGTGATGATACTGTGGGGGACACCGTAAGGGTGTACAACCCCGGATATGAAATCTATCACTGGTCCGGATTCGGCCGTTTTAACTGGTTTGGCCTCTATCCATTTGGTGAATTTATCCACCATGACCAATAGGTACTTTTTCTTATGGCTTCCTCCTTTAAGGGGTCCGACCATATCAAGCCCCCAGACCACAAAGGGCCAAGTAATGGGGATTGTTTGGAGAGCGGTAGGTGGCATATGGCTTTGGTTTGCAAAGAGCTGGCAACCGACGCAATGTTGAACGAGGTCCTGTGCGTCTGCTCGAGCTGTCGGCCAGTAGAAACCTGTACGGAAGGCCTTACTTACAAGGGCCCGAGCTGCGGCGTGATGGCCGCCGAGTCCAGCATGAATTTCTGCCAAAAGTTGTCGTCCTTCCTCCTCGGAGATGCACCTTTGCAGTACTCCGTTAGTGCTTTTCTTATAAAGCTCTCCATCGTGGACCTTGTAGGCTTTAGACCGCCGCACAATGCAACGTGCCTCGTTTTGGTCCTCAGGAAGTTCTTGCCTATTTAGGTAAGCCAAGAAGGGTTCTATCCACGGGGCGATGACAGCCATAATCACGTGGGCCAAAGGTGTTATCTCGGTGGCGGAGCCTCCGATTACGTCAGAGTGTTCGGGGGCTGGTGTTGTGGCCGGATCCAGACTGTTGTTGCCGGTCTCCCCTTCCCACACCACAGATGGCTTAAACAGCCTTTTCAAGAAGATATTAGGTGGGACAGGGTCACGCTTAGCGCCGATTCGGGCGAGGATACCTGCCGCTTGATTGTTTTCTCGGACCACATGGTGGAATTCGAGCCCCTCGAATCGAGCTGACATTTTGAGGACGGCATTGCGATAAGCCGCCATTTTTGGGTCCTTGGCATCAAAATCTCCATTTATCTGAGATATTGCGAGGTTTGAATCCCCACGCACCTCTAGGCGTTGAATGCCCATGGAGACTGCCATCCGGAGACCATGCAACAGGGCCTCATATTCAGCTGCGTTGTTTGAGTCTGTGTATAATATTTGGAGTACGTATTGGACTGTATCTCCGGTTGGGGATGTCAGGACGACGCCTGCTCCCAGACCCGCCAGCATTTTAGAGCCATCGAAGTGCATGATCCAATTGGAGTACGCGCCGTATTCTTTAGGGAGTTCGGCTTCTGTCCATTCGGCGACGAAATCGGCCAGTACTTGTGACTTAATGGCTCGCCGTGGTTTGTATGATATGTCGAACGGGAGGAGCTCAATAGCCCATTTAGCAATCCGGCCCGTGGCATCGCGGTTGTTTATAATGTCGTTGAGTGGAACCTCAGAGGCCACCGTAATTGAACACTCTTGAAAGTAGTGTCATAGTTTTCGGGATGCCATGAAGACCGCGTATGCTATCTTTTGATAATGTGGGTACCGGGATTTGCATGGAGTGAGGACAGTAGATACGTAGTATACCGGCTTTTGAAGCGGGAACTTATGTCCGTCCGTTTCTCGTTCGACGACGAGCACTGCGCTTACAACCTGGTGTGTTGCCGCTATATATAACAGCATTGGTTCGCCGATATTTGGCACGGCCAAGATTGGGTTGCTGGCCAAGGCAGCTTTTATTTCTTCCAATCCGGCCGTAGCCGCGTCCGTCCACTCGAAGTGTTCGGTGTGCCGAAGAAGGCGATAAAGAGGTAATGCCTTTTCTCCCAATCGGGAGATAAAGCGGCTTAAGGCAGCCACGCATCCAGTTAATTTCTGGATTTGCTTGAGGTTTGTTGGGATAGCCAACTGTGACAGAGCTTGGATTTTAGCCGGATTCGCTTCAATTCCTCTGTTGGAAACGATGAAGCCCAAGAGCTTTCCGGCGGGTACGCCAAAAACGCATTTTTCCGGATTGAGCTTAATGTCATATGTTCGGAGATTGTCGAACGTGAGCCTCAAGTCGTCTATCAAAGATTCGACGTGTCTGGTTTTAATTACCACATCGTCTACGCATGCCTCCACTGTTTTGCCGATTTTTGCTTCCAGGCATGTCTGAATCATGCGTTGATAGGTCGCACCGGCGTTTTTGAGCCCGAAAGGCATGGTGTTGAAACAAAAGGGGCCGTATGGAGTAATGAATGCCGTTGCGGCTTGATCGGGCTCCGCCATCTTGATTTGATGGTATCCGGAGTATGCGTCGAGGAAACACAACGAGTCGTGTCCCGCGGTAGCATCGATAATTTGATCGATGCGGGGGAGGGGGAAGGGATCCTTGGGGCAAGCCTTGTTAAGGTCCTTAAAATCGACACATAGGCGCCAGGATTTGTCCTTCTTTGGTACCATCACCAGGTTTGCTAGCCAGTCCGGATGTTTTATTTCTCTAATGAATCCGGCCTCGAGTAACTTGGCTAGTTCTTCTCCCATGGCTTGTCGCTTGGGTTCGGAGAAACGCCGAAGAGTTTGCTTGACCGGCTTGTATCCCTTTAGAATGTTTAGGCTATGCTCGGCCAGCCTGCGTGGGATGCCTGGCATATCTGAAGGATGCCAGGCGAAGATGTCCCAATTCTCGCGTAAGAACTCCCGCAGTGCGGCGTCTGTTGTGGGGTTCAGTTGTGCCCCGATGGAGGCTGTTTTTGTAGGGTCCGTTGGGTGGACCTGGAATTTGACTATTTCGTCCGCTCGTTTAAAAGAGGTGGACTTGGGTCTTTTGTCGAGTATCACGTCGTCCCTGTCCACTGTATAGCGCAGTGCAGTTAGTTCTTCGGCCGCGAGGGCTTCGGATAACGCTTCGAGGGCCAGTGCGGCGGTTTTGTTTTCGGCGCGGAGTGCTATGTCCGGATCACTAGCTAGAGTGATGATTCCATTAGGCCCTGGCATCTTGAGCTTCATGTACCCGCAATGGGGTATAGCTTGGAAGATTGTGAATGCCTCTCGCTCTAGAAGGGCATGGTATCCGCTACTAAACGGGGCCACTTGGAATGTGATTTCTTTGGACCTGTAATTCTCCGGCGTGCCGAATACCACATCTAGTGTGATTTTTCCCGCACATCGTGCCTCCCGACTAGGGATGATTCCTCTGAAGATCGTGTTGCTTTGCTCAATGCGGCTCTTGTCTATTTCCATTTTTCTAAGAGTCTCCTCATAGATGAGGTTTAGTCCGCTGCCACCGTCCATGAGTACTTTAGTAAGCCGGAAGCCGTCCACAATTGGACTAAGGACCAAAGCGGCAGGAGCTCGGGCTGTGCGGAATTGAGGTTCGTCACTGGCATTGAAGGTTATGGTCATGTCGTTCCATGGATTTATCATTGCGACGTGGCAGACTTCGGTGAGGCTGCAAAGTGCCCGCTGGCGCCTATTGTTTGAGGCGAAAGTCTCGAAGACTGCCAGTACTGTATTGTTATTTTCCGTGGGAGGGTGCTCTGCGGTATTGTTGACGAGGAGATCCTCGCCGCTCCTGGCCACCTGCCGGAGTATCCAACATGCTCTAAGGTTGTGTGTTGGCATGGTATCCGATGTACTGTGAATTTTGCATGGCCCATTGAGCCATCCCTCCAATACGGTTCCGTGCCCTGTAGTGGGTTTTGGCTTCTTTGTAATTGGATTGGGTGACTTACGAGAGTACACCCTTTTAGTTGGACAGAGGGTTTAGTTAGAGCCGGAGGATCCCAAAATTGTGTTTGGGTTTTCCAAGTGCTTTCCATCGCACCGTACTTCCATATTATGGACACCAAGTCAGCAAAGTGTGTTATATCACGGCGACTTATGGCGTTGAGGATTCCCTTATCTGTGCAATTTTTGCAAAAGAATGAAATTGCGTCTTCCTCGCGACAGTCCTTCACCTTGCTTATTGCAAGGAGGAATCTGGCCCAATAATGATGTACTATCTCTTGGGGCTCTTGTCTAATATGGGAAAGATCACTTATGTGAGGGTGGGTGGGTAGATTTAAGTCCAAACCCTGACCCGGTCTGAGGCCCAAAGGAGTTTCCGAGCTTGGTAGCTCGGGCTTTGGGACGTTGCCCAACGGTACTAGCCCGCTGTTCGATTCCAGGTTCGAAGCTTGGGCCATGTCCTCCCGTAGACGGGTATCCATCTTGGAGATCTCGGGAATCCGGACATAGTTTGTCCTCAAAATAGAGGAAGAATCGCTGCATCGCTCCTCCACCACCGCTATCTGATGGGTAACCGGCGGAGAGTTAATCTCCCTTTGGTCGGGTTTAAGCCTGATCCGATCATAGTCCGTAGCGACTCCCAAGGCGGCGATGCGATCCAAGAGCTCGTTCAAAGAAGAGAGCTCCATTGGATCCATCTGCTCGGTGAATCCCGAGCCGACGTGGAGGCTGTTTTTGATGACCCAAGAAGTCATCGTCGGCACGACGATCGACGGGGCGGTCACGACAAAGCCGCCTAATCGGAGAGTTTGGCCTACAGCCAGGGCTCCCCCAGAGGTAACGTTGTCCCTGACAACAAGACGAGCCATCAGGCCTTATCGTGACGGCACAGTGGAACTCTCAATGAAAGCACCAATGTCGGTGTCAAAACCGGCGGATCTCGGGTAGGGGGTCCCGAACTGTGCGTCTAAGGCGGATGGTAACAGGAGGCGGGGGACACAATGTTTACCCAGGTTCGGGCCCTCTCGATGGAGGTAATACCCTATTTCCTGCTTGATTGATCTTGATGATATGAGTATTACAAGAGTTGATCTACCACAAGATCGGAGAGGCTAAACCCTAGAAGCTAGCCTATGGTATGATTGTTGTTGTCCTACAGACTAAAACCCTCCGGCTTATATAGACACCGGAGGGGCTAGGGTTACACATAGTCGGTTACAAGGGAGGAGATCTACATATCCAAATTGCCAAGCTTGCCTTCCACGCAAAGGAGAGTCCCACTCGGACATGGGACGAAGTCTTCAATCTTGTATATTCATAGTCCAACAATCCGGCCAAGGGGTATAGTCCGGCTGTCCGAGGACCCCCTAATCCAGGACTCCCTCACCAATGGTCACCGCCCAACCACCTCGCTGGCTCTGCCCGTGGATAAGTCTGCCATCCTCCCCCTCGATGCCTCGGGCCCTTCTACCCCTCGCCCCCCTCGCTCTCCCTCTCCCCGTCTCCGCCTCAGATCCACCGCGCCGCGCGCGCTCGGTCGCAGCCATTGCCGTTCACCTCGCCCTTGCCCTCGCCGTCCCACTTCCCCACCGGCTCCATCGAGCCTCATCGACCCTCTCCTCCGTGGCGACGGTGAGCACCCTGCCCCCTCCTTTCCCCCTCATCATGAACGCCGTGCGTAGGCCACCACGACATTGTTGTGGCACTAACTCCGGCTCGCCACGCTCACCGAGCCACGGCCGCGCCCTCGTGCACCCCCCTATGTGCGCTTCCCATGCCCATTCGCGACCGCGCACATGCGCACATCACGCACCACCGTTGCTGGCTGTGCACGCGCCCTTGGCCTCTTCTGCCCTCACGCACCGCCGTCCCTGGCCGCGCTTGCCCGGCCTGCCGTTGCCAGTGGCCACCGCCACCTCCTGCCTCCCACTACATGCTACTGTGTTGTCGGCCCTTGCTAGCTGCTGCTACTCTACAATGCGGTTGTTCACTGCCCATGCCCGCAGCCGTCGCGCCCGCCTCTGTTGTTTGCTGCTCGCCCGCCGACTGGGACACGCATCCGCTCTGCGCCCGCGTGCCTTGCTCGCTGATCGTCCATTTTGCATCATGCTTTTATATCAATATTTATTGCATTATGGGCTGTTATTACACACTATATCACAATCCTTATGCCTTTTCTCTCTTATTTTATAAGGTTTACATGAAGAGGGAGAATGCCGGCAATTAGAATTCTAGACTAGAAAAGGAGCAAATATTAGAGACCTATTCTACACAACTCCAAAAGTCCTGAAACTTAACGGAGAATATTTCTGAAATATATAAAAAATATTGGGCGAAGAAAGTACCAGAGGGGGGCCACCAGCCATCCACAAGTGTAACACCCACGGTGCGGCTATATCTCCCACATGTCGAGGCACGACTTAGAGGCATAACCGCATAGTGGTTTTGTCGCAAGAGGGGTAATCTTCACAACATCCCATGTAATGAATAAGATAGGGATACATAGAGTTGTCTTACACTCGCCACGTCACACAATACATAAATAATTCATACATCATCCAAATACACTCATAGACCGACTACGGTCAAATCCGAATAAATAGGAAGATAAACCCCAAATGCTAGATCCCCGATCGTCCCAACTGGGCTCCACTACTGATCATCGGGAAACGACACATAGTAACGACCAAGGTCCTCGTCGAACTCCCACTTGAGTTCGGTAGCATCACCTGCACTGGTATCATCGGCACCTGCAACTGTTTGGAAGTATCCATGAGTCATGAGGACTCAGCAATCTCACACCCGCGAGATCAAGACTATTCAAGCTTATGGGTAGGATAGGGTAATGAGGTGGAGCTGCAGCAAGCGCTAAGCAAATATGGTGGCTAACATATGCAAATAATAGTAAGATGAGAAGCTACGCAACAGTCATGAAGCTAGAAGTGATCAAGAAGTGATCCTGAAACTACTTACGTTCAAACATAACCCAAGACCGTGTTCACTTCCTGGACTTCGCCGAAAAGAGACCATCACGGCTACACATGCGGTTGATTCATTTTAATTAAGTCAAGTGTCAAGTACTCTACAACCGGATATTAACAAATTCCCATCTGCCACATAACCATGGGCACGACTCTCGAAAGTTTATACACTGCAAGGGTGTCCCAACTTGGCCCATCACAAGCTCTCATGATCAACAAAGGATATTCCTTCTCCCGAAATGACCCGATCAGTCTCGGAATCCAGGTTATAAGACATTTCGACAATGGTAAAATAAGACGAGCAAGACCACCCGATGTGCCGAAAAATCCCGATAGGAGTCGCACGTATCTCGTTCTCAGGGCACACTGGATGGGACAATCTACGAGTAAAACCAGCCCTCAAGTTTCCTCAAGGTGGCCCCGCAGGCTGCCCATTTCGGACCAACACTCAGAGGAGCACTGGCCCGGGGGGTTTAAAATAAAGATGACCGTTGGGTCTGCAGAACCCAAGGGAAAATTATAGGTTGTTAGGCAAATGTAAAATCAAGGTTTGGCCTTGCTGGAGGAGTTTTATTCAAGGCGAACTGTCAAGGGGGTCCCATAACCCCAACCGTGTAAGGAACGTAAAATCAAGGAACATAACACTGGTATGACAGAAACTAAGGCGGCAAGAGTGGAACAAAACAGCAGGCATAAGGCCAAGCCTTCCGCCCTTTACCAAGTATATATATGCATTAAATAAAATAAGAGATATAGTGATATCCCAACATATCCATGTTCCAACATGGAACAAACTTCAACTTCACCTGCAACTAGCAACGCTATAAGAGGGGCTGAGCAAAAGCGGTAACTTAGCCAAACAACGGTTTGCTAGGAAGGTGAGTTAGATGCTTGACATGGCAATATGGAAGGCATGATATAACAAGTGGTAGATAGCGCGACATAGCGATAGAACGAACAACTAGCAAGCAAAGATAGAAGTGATATCGAGGGTATGGTCATCTTGCCTACAAAGTTCTCTGAGTTGTCGAAAGCTTGATCCTCGTTAGCATACTCAATAGGTTCCTCATTCAAGTACTCGTCTCCCGGCTCTACCCAAATCAAGAACACAAGCAACGGAACAACAATCAATCACGGTGCAATGCACAAGGAACATGATGTAATACATGGCATGGAATGCAAGATATGATATGCAATGCATATGGGTGCCCCAGAAGGGAAAAGATGATCAAGGCATCAACTTGTCAAAACAAGGATGCCACTGGAAAGATGAGGTGATTTTGGTCGAAATCGATATAAGGATCACCGGAAATGGATGCATGGTTTGCAAATGACAAGCAAACCAAGAATGATGCAAAACTGCGATTAACAGCATCATAGCACTTAGAATGCAACAAGAAACTATGCTACAACATTCCAACATGGCAACAAAGCATATGACCATAAAGTAAACATGAAGTTTTACAAACCATGAACACTAAGCTCCTGCTAGTTCTCACTGGAACAAGCTCAAAATAGCATGGCAAAAATGCAAACGATATCAGCTTCACAAACTTGAAGAAAATACTAATCAGGTCAAAACAGCATCAGGAAGCAATGTTTAGAGCTAGCAAACATCATGCTACAGGAACATATCATGACAAACAAAGGCATGTCATGCTAGTGCTAAACAAATAGAACAAAACTCCCTTACTGATCATAACCCAAAGAGACATGGAAAATATGGTAGCACCCATGCAAACATGGCAAGTTTTATGAACAGTTTTAGACTTAGAAGAAAAACAGAGCATGGCAGGAACATATTCATGATAGCAACTTTGCAAGCTCTATTCACTTACCACAAGGAATTTCATGGCATGAAAAGGTAAAAAAACATTAAGTGAACATATTCAAGAAGCTAAGCATGTCAAGAGCAAGTTCATAGGGTACATGTATCACTAGAAAAACATATGGCAATATTGAATATCATGTTAACAATCTGCCAGGAATAATATTTAGCAAAAGTAGAGCAAGGAAATGACATGCTAGAGTACTGCATAATTGCAATCAGAGGCATGAATCGATATAGCAATACCACATCTACAAAACATGCTTACTTAACTATCTCAAAATGTGCATGGGTCTCATGGTAGCAACAAGTTTACATTGCATCAAAATGTAACAGGAAAAGGACTTAGCAAAATCACTAAGTGTCTGAAAACAACAACATTATGAAGCCTACTTCGCATGCTTGTGCTAGTCACCACATAGATCACAAAAATACAAGACTTTCACCCCTATAAATATGGTATGAAGGAGCTCATAAAACATGTAGACATCATGCTCATAGGATGCACACACAAAATGCAACGAAAATGACAAATCATCAAGTTCTGTTAACAGACAGCAGTTAACATCATATAGCACTTTTGCGACAAGGATAATGGCATCATAATGGACAGTGACATGCATGCAAATGCCACTAACATGAATAACATCACTAGGATAACATTTTAATATATCATATGCATGATTCGAAGTACCGAGCATGGAGATATAGCATGTTGAACAGAGCATCACAATATGCAGATTCGGGACTTAGTAGAAATATTACCCTCCGAGAACGTGGACGGGATGGGGTGGGATGACGAGATCCGGAGACGGCCGGACGTTTGATTCGATGGATGGGTGGATCTGGTCCACCTTTTCCAGATCCACCGGGGAGAAGACTCCAGCGAGCTTGTGAGCGGTCTTCGGCGAAGCCGACGACCTCCGGTGAGGCGGCGCGGCTCTCAGGGCGATGGGTCCGGCGGGGTCATCGCCGGCGCGGAGCGATGAGGTCGGCGAGCGGAGGTGGCGGCGCCGGCGGGAGGAGTTTGGGGCGGCGCGGCGCGGAGCTGGGCGGCGGAGGCGCTTGGCGGCGGCGGGAGGTGAGAGGGCGGCCGACGAGGGACGCGGCGCGAGGCTGCGGGGTTGGCGGCGCGCGGGCTGGGGAGAGCCCGATTCGGGCCGTGTGGGCCGGCGGCGGTGGGGCGCGGTGGTTGACACGGTGGCGATTTCGTCCGGCGAAAGTCGGACGTGTCCGGTGGCAACGGGGGAGGATTTTTAGGGTTTCATTTGCGAAATTTCGGGGGAGAGACATATATATATAGGTGGAAGGAGGTAGGAGAGTCCAAATGAGGTGCGGTTTTCGCCCACACGATCGTGATCCAACGACGGAGAGCATGAAGGGGGTTTCAGCTGGGCTAGTGGGCTGTTTTGGAGGGGTGTTGGGCTGCAACAAAAGAGGCTTTTGTGGCTACCCGATTAACCGTTGGGGCATCAAACGACCTCCAAATGGAACGAAATTTGACAGGCGGCCTACCAGTGATGTACCAAGGCCACTCAACAAATCTCGACCCATTCTGAGAATATTTTTCTCCCGCTCACGAAACAAGATTAGAGGGGTGCAACGGGGCACAAGAGAGCGTCGGATTGTGAAACGAACAACAGGGGGAAAGACCGGATGCATGAGACGAACACGAATGCCAATGAGATGCACATGATGGCATGAGATGAAATGCATGACATAAACAAAAGCAAAACAAAAGACAAACCCCAATCACGAGGGAATATCATATCAGATAGCCGAAAATGGCAAGAGTCGAAGTTATAAATATGGAAAGTTACATCCCGGGTGTTACAACAAGGGTGGAGGGCGCGCCCTACCCCCTTGTGCGCCCCCCCATCCTTGTGGGCCCCTGGTAGGCCCCCGACGCCCATCTTCTGCTATATGGTGTGTTTTGACCTGGAAAAAATCAAAAGAAAGCTTTCGGGATGAAGCACCGTCGTCTCGAGGTGGAACCTGGGCAGAACCAATCTAGGGTCCGGCGGAGCTGTTCTACCAGGGAAACAACCCTTAGGGAGGGGGAAATCGAAGCCATCGTCATCACCAATGATCCTCTCATCGAGAGGGGGTGAATCTCCATCAACATCTTCACCAGCACCATCTTATCTCCAAACCCTAGTTCATCTCTTGTATACAATATCTGTCTCAAAACCTCAGAGTGGTACCTGTGGGTTGCTAGTAGTGTTGATTACTCCTTGTAGTTGATGCTAGTTAGTTTATCCGGTGTAAGGTTATATTTTGTGATCCTTAATGATAATTAATACTCCTCTGATGATTAAGAATATGTTTTGTGAGTAGTTACTTTCGTTTCCCAAGACACGGGAGAAGTCTTGTTATAAGTAATCATGTGAATTTTGTATTTGTTCAATATTTTGATGAGATGTATGTTGTCTCTCCTCTAGTGGTGTTATGTGAACATCGAATACATGACACTTCACCATGATTTGGGCCTAGGGGGAGGCATTGGGAAGTAATAAGTAGATGATGGGTTGCTAGAGTGACAGAAGCTTAAACCCTAGTTTATGTGTTGCTTCGTAAGGGGCTCATTTGGATCCATATGTTTCATGCTATGGTTAGATTTATCTTAATTCTTCTTTCGTAATTGCGGATGATTGCGAGAGGGTTAATCATAAGTGGGAGGCTTGTCCAAGGTAGGGCAGCACCCAAGCACCGGTCCACCCACATATCAAATTATCAAAGTAACGAACGCGAATCATATGAGCATGATGACACTAACTTGAAAACAATTCTCATGTGTCCTCGGGAGCCCTTTGCTTTATATAAGAATTTTTCCAGGCTTGTCCTTTGCTACAGAAAGGATTGGGTCACCTTGGCGCACATTGTTTACTTTTGTTACTTGTTACCTGTTACGAATTATCTTATCATACAACTATCTGTTACAGATAATTTCAGTGCTTGCAGAGAATACCTTGCTAAAAACCGCTTGTCATTTCCTTCTGCTCTTCATTGGGTTCGACACTCTTACTTATCAAAAGGACTACGATAGATCTTGATGTGGACATATATTATATAGAAGAAGCTTCCATGGAGATGTTGTGCACGGCAATGAAGAAAGTCATGAAAAATCCTAGCCATATGAAGAAAATCAAGTTGCATGAAGTGATAACCCACAAGTATAGGGGATCGCACCAGTTTTCGAGGGTAGAGTATTCAACCCAAATTTATTGATTCGACACAAGGGGAGCCAAAGAATATTCTCAAGTATTAGTAGCTGAGTTGTCAATTCAACCACACCTGGAAACTTAATATCTGCAGCAAAGTGTTTAGTAGCAAGGTAATATGATAGTAGTGGTAATGGTAGCAAAAGGTAACAATAGTAAAACTAATGTTTTTGGTATTTTGTAGTGATGATAGCAATAGCAACGGAAAAGTAAATAAGCGAAGAACAATATATGGAAAGCTCGTAGGCAATGGATCGGTGATAGAGAATTATGCCGGATGGGATTCATCATGGAACATTCATAACCTAGCGTGACACAGAACTAGCTCCAGTTCATTAATGTATTGTAGGCACGTATTCCGAATATATTCATACGTGCTTATGGAAAAGAACTTGCATGCCATCTTTTGTCCTACCCTCCCGTGGCAGCGGGGTCCTTACGGAAACTAAGGGATATTAAGGCCTCCTTTTAATAGAGTACCGGAACAAAGCATTAGCACATAGTGAATACATGAACTCCTCAAACTATGGTCATCGCCGGTAAGTATCCCGATTATTGTCACTTAGGGGTTAATGGATCATAGCACATAATAGGTGACTATAGACTTGCAAGATAGGATCAAGAACTCTCATATATTGATGAAAACATAATAGGTTCAGATCTGAAATCATGGCACTCTGGCCCTAGTGACAAGCATTAAGCATAGCAAAGTCATAGCAACATCAATCTCAAAACATAGTGGATACTAGGGATCAAACCCTAACAAAACTAACTCGATTACATGATAAATCTCATCCAACCCATCACCGTCCAGCAAGCCTATGATGGAATTACTCACGCACGGCGGTGAGCATCATGAAATTGGTGATGGAGGATGGTTGATGATGATGATGGCGACGGATTCCCCTTTTCGGAGCCCCGAACGGACTCTAGATCAGCCCTCCTGAGAGGTTTTAGGGCTTGGCGGCGGCTCCGTATCGTAAAACGCGATGAATTCTTCTCTCTGAATTTTTCCCCTGAAACACAATATATACAGTTGGAGTTGGAGTGAGAGAGGCACCAGGGGGCCCACGAGGTAGGGCGGCGCGCCCCCCACCCTCGTGGACAGGTGGTGGGCCCCCGGGCCTTCATCTTTTGCAGGTATTTTTTATATTTTCCAAAAAGTTGCTCCGTGAAGTTTCAAGTCATTCCAAGAACGTTTGTTTCTGCACATAAATAACACCATAGTAATTCTGCTGAAAACAGCGTCAATCCGGGTAGTTCCATTCAAATCATGCAAGTTAGAGTCCAAAACAAGGGCAAAAGTGTTTGGAAAAGTACATACGACGGAGACGTATCAACTCCCCCAAGCTTAAACCTTTGCTTGTCCTCAAGCAATTCAGTTGATAAACTGAAAGTGATAAAGAAAAACGTTTACAAACTCTGTTTGCTCTTGTTGTTGTAAATATGTAAAGCCGGCATTCAAGTTTTCAGCAAAGATTATAACTAACCACATTCACAATCACACATAGGTCTCAAGTTTACTCATATCAATGGCATAATCAACTAGTGAGCCATAATAATAAATCTCGGATGACAACACTTTCTCAAAACAATCATAATATGATATAACAAGATGGTATCTCGCTAGCCCTTTCTGAGACCGCAAAACATAAATGCAGAGCACCTTTAAAGACCAAGGACTGATTAGACATTGTCATTCATGGTAAAAGAGATCCAGTCAAGTCATACTCAATGTAAACTAACAGTAATGAATGCAAACGACAGTAGTGCTCTCCAACTGGTGCTTTTTAATAAGAAGATGATGACTCAACATGAAAATAAATAGATAGGTCCTTCGCAGAGGGAAGCATGGATTTGTAGAGGTACCAGAGCTCGGTTTTGAAACAGAGGTGAATAATATTTTGAGCGGTAGACTTTTATTGTCAACATAACAACCAAGAGATGGCAATATCTTCCATGCTACACACATTATAGGCAGTTCCCAAACAGAATGGTAAAGTTTATACTCCCCCTTCCACCAACAAGCATCAATCCATGGCTTGCTCGAAACAACGAGTGCCTCCAACTAACAAGAGTCCCAAGGGGAGTTTTGTTTGCAATTATTTTGATTTAGTTTGCATAAAGCATGGAACTGGGCACCCCGGTGACCAGCCATTTATCTCATGAGTGTGGAGCGGAGTCCACTCCTCTTGAGAATAACCCGTCTAACATGGAAGATACGGACAACCCTAGTTGATACATAAGCTATTCGAGCATACAAAACAGGATATTTATTTGAAGGTTTAGAGTTTGGCACATACAAATTTACTTGGAAAGGCAGGTAGATACCGTATATAGGTAGGTATAGTGGACTCACTTGGAATAACTTTGGGGTTTATGGAGTTGGATGCACAAGCAGTATTCCCACTTAGTACAGGTGAAGGCTAGCAAAAGACTGGGAAGCGACCAGCTAGAGAGCGACAACAGTCATTAACATGCATTAAAATTAATCAACACTGAATGCAAGCATGAGTAGGATATAATCCACCATGAACATAAATATCGTGAAGGCTATGTTGATTTTGTTTCTACTACATGCGTAAACATGTGCCAAGTCGAGTCACTTAAATCATTCAGAGGAGGATACCACCCTATCATACCACATCATAACCATTTTAATAGCATGTTGGCACGCAAGGTAAACCATTATAACTCATAGCTAATCAAGCATGGCATAAGCACTATGATCTCTAGTTGTCATTGCAAACATATTTATTCATAATAGGCTGAATTAGGAATGATGAACTAATCATATTTACAAAAATAAAAGAGGTCGAGTTCATACCAGCCTTTCTCATCTCAGTCAGTCCATCATATATTGTCATAATTGCCTTTCACTTGCACGACCGAACGATGTGAATAATAATAATAGTGCCCGTGCATTGGACTAAGCTGGAATCTGCAAGCATTCAATAAATAGGAGAAGACAAGGAAATATGGGCTCTTTTGTCAGATTAACAATAATGCATATAAGAGCCACTTCAACAATTTAATTATGGTCTTCTCCTATCGACCCCCAAAGAAAAGAAAAGAAAAGAAATAAAACTATTTACACGGGAAAGCTCCCAACAAGCAAAAGAAGAACAAGAAATCTTTTTGGGTTTTCTTTTTAATTACTACTACAAGCATGGAAAGTAAACTAATTAAAAGCTACAACTTTTTTTTGGTTTTGCTTAAGGTTTATTAAACACACAAGAAGAAGGCATAAAAAGGAAAATAAACTAGCATGGATGATACAATGAAAAAGTATGAGCATCGACATCTAGCAATGAGTGTGTTAACATGAATATAATGTTGGTGGGAAATACGTACTCCCCCAAGCTTAGGCTTTTGGCCTAAGTTGGTCTATGGCCACGGTTGGCCTGATGATATCTGTAGTAGAAGTTGGGGTCGTACTGAGATGCAGCGGCTATCGCCTCCTGAGCTGCAGCGTGGCGACGAGCGGCCTCCGCCCTCCTCTCGTACTCATCTGCCTCCTCTCTGGTAATAACATATATTCCTTTTGCCTGATGATCAAAGAAGGCAGGAGCAAGGAGAGTAATATGGACAGTGCGGCGTCTGTCAAAGATTAGTCGATACTGGAGAGGCGATTCATTCCTCTCGACAAACTGTGGTGAACCATAGCATTAAAGTCTAGGTAAGCATGAGGTAATTCAATATCATCTTCGCGTATGGCTACACCAAGAAAATTAGTCATGCGGGTTGCATAAATTCCACCAAAGAAATCTCCATTAATTCTATTAAGATGCAACCTACGTGCAACAATGGCTCTCAAATTATAAGATTTGTCTTCTAACACAGCACTCCTAAGAATACTGAGGTCAGGGACACATATGTGACATGCCTCATCTTTACCACTAATGCATCTACCTATGAAGAGAGCAAAATAATGTATACCAGGAAAGTGAATGCTCCCTATGGTAGCTTGTGTTATATCTCTAGATTCTCCCATAGTTATACTAGCAAGAAAATCTCTAAATTCAGATTTGCGAGGATCCCTTATAGTACCCCATTGTGGAAGTTTGCAAGCAGTGGTAAAATCCTCTAAGTCCATAGTGTAAGAATTATCATAAAGATCAAACATGATAGTTGGTGAATTATGTGAAGATGAAAATTCAAACCTCCTCACAAAGGAACTAGTGAGATTGTGATACTGGCTGCACTTCTCTTACTCGAAGCTCACAAGATCAACGTTACGCAAATATGCGTTAAATTCTTCTTTAATTCCCGCTCGATCCATAAAATTATCAGAAGGCCATTCACAAGGGTGCACTGGAGCGTCTCTTGGTGGCTCATCATCAGCATCACGCATTGCAAGCCTGGGTCCTTGCTTCCTTGAAGAACCACCTTGGAAAATTTTCCTAAGCATATTTCTTCCTCTGAAAAATTTCTGAAATTTATATTATCTTCAAAATAAAAGTAAACCAAACTCAATAATATTGATAGCAACTACTCCTACAAGTGCCTAGAGCCTATATCATGCATCAAAACTACTTTTGACCATATAAATTTGACATGCAAGCTCAAGAACAAGGTCACCTAAGCAGCAAAAATTTGCAATCAATAAAGCACTAGAACAAAAACTAATTGTACCAATGGAGGAGTCACATACCAAGGAACAATCTCCCCAAGCAGTTTTGTGAGAGGTGCTTTGAGCAAGGAGATCGAAAATGGCAGCAAAACGAGCTTGGACTCGGGTTTGAGCTGGTTATTCGTGTTTGGGGGAGGAAGAAGAAGTGTATGGGTGAAAGGATAAGTGGAGGAGGGCCACTATGGGCCCACGAGGCAGGTGGGTGCGCCCTCCACCCTCGTGGGCAGGTGGTTGACCCCCCTGTTGTGTTCTCAGTGCCAAATATTCTGGACAAAATAATATTTAAATTTCAGGGCATTTGGAGAACTTTTATTTTCAGGGTATTTTTATATTGCACGGATAATCAGATAACAGACAGAAAAATATTTGTTTTTATTTTATTTATATAAATAACAGAAAGTAAAAGTGGGGTACAGAAGGTTGTGCCTTCTAGTTTCATCCATCTCATGATCATCAAAAGGAATCCATTAACAAGGTTGATCAATTCATGTTAACGAACTCATTTTGAATAACATGGAACCGGAGAAATTTCTAATAACACTATGTTACCTCAACGGGGATATGCACATCCCCAATAATAAGATATCATATTTCTTCTTGACAGTAGGAAGAGGAAATTCAAAACCTCCAAATATAATCGATGGAATTTTTCCAATAGAGTTGATACTATGAACTTGAGGTTGTTTCCTCGGAAAGTGTACCGTATGCTCATTACCATTAACATGAAAAATGACATTGCCTTTAGTGCAATCAATAACAGCCCCTACATTATTCAAAAAAGGTCTTCCAAGAATAATAGACATACTATCATCCTCGGGAATATCAAGAATAACAAAGTCCGTTAAAATAGTAACGTTTGCAACTACAACAGGCACATCCTCACAAATACCGACAGGTATAGCAGTTGATTTATCAGCCATTTGCAAAGATATTTCAGTAGGTGTCAACTTATTCAAATCAAGTCTACGATATAAAGAGAGAGGCATAACACTAACACCGGCTCTAAGATCACATAAAGCAGTTTTAACATAGTTACTTTTAATGGAGCATGGTATAGTAGGTACTCCTAGATCTCCAAGTTTCTTTGGTATTCCACCCTTAAAAGTATAATTAGCAAGCATGGTGGAAATTTCAGCTTCTGGTATCTTTCTTTTATTTGTAATAATATCTTTCATGTACTTAGCATAAGGATTGGTTTTGAGCATATCAGTTAATCGCATACGCAAAAAGATAGGTCTAATCATTTCAACAAAGCGCTCAAGATCCTCATCATCCTTTTTCTTGGATGGTTTGGGAGGAAAAGGCATGGGTTTCTGAACCCAAGGCTCTCTTTCTTTACCATGTTTCCTAGCAACAAAGTCTTTCTTATCATAACGTTGATTCTTTGATTGTGGGTTATCAAGATCAACATCAGGTTCAATTTCTATATCATTATCATTACTAGGTTGAGCATCATCATGAACATTATTATTAACATTATCACTAGTTTCAGGTTCATTACCAGATTGTGTTTCAGCATCATAAATAGAAATATCATTTGGATTCTCAGGTGTTTCAACAATAGGATCACTAGAAGCATGCAAAGTCCTATCATTTTTCTTTTTCTTCTTTTTAGCAGAACTAGGTGCATCTATATTATTTCTCTGAGAATCTTGCTCAATTCTTTTATGATGGCCTTCAGGATACAAAGGTTCCTGAGTCATTCTGCCACCTCTAGTCATAACTCTAACAACATTATCATTATCCTTACTATTCAATTCATTGAGAAAATCATTTTGAGCTTCAAGTACTTGTTCTACTTGAGTGGTAACCATAGAAGCATGTTTACTAATAAGTTTAAGTTCACCTTTAACATTATCCATATAATCACCCAAGTGTTCAAGAATATTTGAATTGTATTTCAATTGTCTACCAAAATAAGCATTAAAATCTTCTTGCTTAGCCATAAATTTATCAAACTCATCTAAGCATGGGCTAGCAAACTTAGTAAATGGGATTTCAGCTTTATCATATCTATAGAGAGAATTTACCTTTACTACCTGTGTCGGGTTATCAAGACCATGAGTTTCTTCAATAGGTAAAGGATTAAGATCATATGTTTCTTCAATAGATGGTAAATTAAGACCATGTATTTCTTTAATAGGAGGTAAATTCTTAACATCTTCAGCTTTAATACCCTTTTCTTTCATAGATTTCTTTGCCTCTTGCATACCTTCAGGACCGAGAAATAGAATACCCTTTTCTTCGGAGTTGGTTTAGGAATAGGCTCAGGAACTGGCTTCGGAGGTGTCCAATTATTTTCATTTGTCAACATATTATTCAATAGAATTTCAGCTTCATCCGGTGTTCTTTCCCTGAAAACAGAACCAACACAACTATCTAGGTAATCTCTGGAGGCATCGGTTAGTCCATTATAAAAGATATCAAGTATTTCATTTTTCTTAAGAGGATGATCAGGCAAAGCATTAAGTAATTGGAGAATCCTCCCCCAAGCTTGTGGTAGACTCTCTTCTTCAATTTGAACAAAATTTTATATATCCCTTAAAGCAGCTTGTTTCTTATGAGCAGGGAAATATTTAGCAGGGAAGTAATAAATCATATCCTGGGGACTACGCACACAACCAGGATCAAGAGAATTAAACCATATCTTAGCATCACCCTTTAATGAGAACGGAAATATTTTAAGGACATAAAAGTAACGAGTTCTCTCATCTTTAGTGAACAGGGTGGCTATATCATTTAGTTTAATAAGATGTGCCACAACAGTTTCAGATTCATAACCATGAAAAGGATCAGATTCAAGAAAAGTAATTATATCAGGATCAACAGAGAATTCATAATCCTTATCAGTAACACAAATAGGTGAAGTAGCAAAAGCAGGGTCAGGTTTCACTCTAGCATTTAAATATTGCTTATTCCATTTAGCTAATAACCTTTTGAGTTCATATCTATCTTTGCAAGCTAAAATAGCTAAAGAAGCTTCTTGATCAAAAACATAACCCTTAGGAATAACAAGTGGTTTTTCATCATCACTTTCATCAGTATTATCAGATTCAATATTTTCAATCTCTCCAGCTCTAACAAGTTGTTCATCAAGAAATTCACCAAGTGGCACAGTAGTATGCTACCTCTTGAGCTTGCGTTGGTTTTCCCCAAAGAGGAAGGGATGATGCAGCAGAGTAGTGTAAGTATTTCCCTCAGTTTTTGAGAACCAAGGTATCAATTCAGTAGGAGGCCACGCTCAAGTCCCTCGTACCTGCACAAAACGATAACTACTCGCAACCAACGCGATTAGGGGTTGTCAATCCCTTCACGGTCACTTACGAGAGTGAGATCTGATAGATATAATATTTTTGGTATTTTTGGTATAAATATGCAAAGTAAAAAGTAAAGGTAAAGTAAAAGGCAAAGCAACATTAAAGTGATGGAGATTGATATGATGAGAATAGACCCGGGGGACAAAGGTTTCACTAGTGGCTTCTCTCAAGAGCATAAGTATTCTACAGTGGGTGAACAAATTACTGTTGAGCAATTGACAGAATTGAGCATAGTTATGAGAATATCTAGGCATGATCATGTATATAGGCATCACGTCCGTGACAAGTATACCGAAACGATTCTGCATCTACTACTATTACTCCACTCATCAACCGCTATCCAGCATGCATCTAGAGAATTAAGTTAAAAACAGAGTAACACCTTAAGCAAGATGACATGATGTAGAGAGATAAATTCATGCAATATGAAATAAACCCCATCTTGGTATCCTCGATGGCAACGATGCAATACGTGCCTTGTTGCCCCTTCTGTCACTTGGAAAGGACACCGCAAGATCGAACCCAAAGCTAAGCACTTCTCCCATGGCAAGAACTACCAATCTAGTTGGCCAAACCAAACGGATAATTCGAAGAGACTTGCAAAGACAATCAATCATAGATAAAAGAATTCAGAGAAGATTCAAATATTATTCATAGATAGACTTGATCATAAACCCACAATTCATCGGTCTCAACAAACACACCCCAAAAAGAAGATTACATTGAATAGATCTCCACAATAGAGGGGGAGAACTTTGTATTGAGATCCAAAAAGAGAGAAGAAGCCATCTAGCTACTAACTATGGACCCGAAGGTCTGAGGTAAACCACTCACACTTCATTGGAGGGGCTATGATGATGTAGAAGCCCTCCGTGATGACGGCCCTCTCCGGCGGAGCTCCGGAACAGGCCCCAAGATGGGATCTCGTGGATACAGAAAGTTGCGGCGGTGGAATTAGGTTTTTGGCTCCTGTTCTGATCGTTTGGGGGTACGTAGGTATATATAGGAGGAAGGAGTACGTTGGTGGAGCACCGAGGGGCCCACGAGGCAAGGGGCGCGCCCTAGGGGGGCGCCCCCCACCCTCGTGACCGCCTCTTTGACTCCTTGGAGTAGGGTCCAAGTCTCCTGGATCACGTTCGATGAGAAAATCACGTTCCTGAAGGTTTTATTCCGTTTGGACTCCGTTTGATATTCTGTTTCTCCGAAACACTGAAATAGGCAAAAAAACAGCAATTCTGGGCTCGGCCTCCGGTTAATAGGTTAGTCCCAAAAATAATATAAAAGTGGAAAATAAAGCCCAATATAGTCCAAAACAGTAGATAATATAGCATGGAGCAATCAAAAATTATAGATACGTTGGAGACGTATCAGGCATCCCCAAGCTTAATTCCTGCTCGTCCTTGAGTAGGTAAATGATAAAAAGAGAATTTTTGATACGGAGTGCTACTTGGCATAATTTCAATGCAAATCTTCTTAATTGTGGTATGAATATTCAGATTAGGAAGATTCAAGACAAAAGTTCATATTGACATAAGGAATAATAATACTTCAAGCAAACCTACAAAGCAATTATGTTTTCTTAAAGTAACATGGCCAAAGAAAGTTCATCCCTACAAAATCATATAGTTTAGTCATACTCCATTTTCGTCACACAAGAATGCTCTCATCATGCACAACCCCGATGACAATCCAAGCAATTGTTTCATACCTTAATAATTTCAAACTCATAAACTTTCACGCAATACATGAGCATGAGCCATGGATATAGCACTATGGGTGGAATAGAATATAATGGTGGGGGTTATGTGGAGAAGACAAAAAAGGAGAAATTCTCACATCAACGAGGCTAATCAATGGGCTATGGAGATGCCCATCAATTGATGTTAATGCAAGGAGTAGGGATTGCCATGCAACGGATGCACTAGAGCTATAAATGTATGAAAAGCTCAACAAAAGAAACTAAGTGGGTGTGCATCCAACTTACTTGCTCACGAAGACCTAGGGCACTTGAGGAGGCCCATTGTTGGAATATACAAGCCAAGTTCTATAATGAAAATTCCCACTAGTATATGAAAGTGATAACTCAAGAGACTCTCTATATGAAGAACATGGTGCTACTTTGAAGCACAAGTGTTGAAAAAGGAATAGTAGCATTGCCCCTTTTTATTTATTTATATATTTTTTGGGCCTTCTTTTTTTCTTTGGCCTTTTTTTGGGACAATGCTCTATTAAATGATGATCATCACACTTTTATTTATTTACAACTCAATGATTACAGCTCGATACTAGAACAAAGTATGACTCTATATGGGTGCCTCTGGCGGTGTACCGGTATATGCAATGAATCAAGAGTGACAAGTATGAAAAAATTATGAATGGTGGCTTTGCCACAAATACTATGTCAACTACATGATCATGCTAAGCAATATGGCAATGATGGATGTGTCATGATAAACTAGATGATGGAAAGTTGCATGGCAATATATCTCGGAATGGCTATGGAAATGCCATAATAGGTAGGTATGGTGGCTGTTTTGAGGAAGATATAAGGAGGTTTATGTGTGAAAGAGTGTGTCATATCACGGGGTTTGGATGCACCGGCGAAGTTTGCACCAACTCTCGATGTGAGAAAGGGCAATGCACGGTACCGTAGAGGCTAGCAATGATGGAAGGGTGAGAGTGTGTATAATCCATGGACTCAACATTAGTCATAAAGAACTCATATACTTATTGCAAAAATCTACAAGCCATCAAAAACCAAAGTATTACGCGCATGATCCTAGGGGGATAGATTGGTAGGAAAAGACCATTGCTCGTCCCCGACCGCCACTCATAAGGAGGACAATCAAATAACACCTCATGTTTCAAATTTGTTGCATAACGTTTACCATACGTGCATGCTATGGGACTTGCAAATTTTAACTCAAGCACTTCTCAAATTCACAATTACTCTACTAGCATGACTTTGATATTACTACCTCCATATCTCAAAACAATTATCAAGCATCCCACTTTTCTTAGTATTCAACACACTCAAAAGAAAGTTTCACAAATCTTGAATACCAAGCATGTTATTATTAAGAAAATTACCATGCTATTAGGACTCTCAAAATAATTTAAGTGAAGCATGAGAGATCAATAGTTTCTTTAAAACAAATCCAGCACCGTGCTCTAAAAGATCTAAGTGAAGCACATAGAGCAAAATTAAGTGAAGAACATAGAGTATTCTATCAAATTTTAATTCATGTATGGATCTCTCAAAAGGTGTGTACAGCAAGGATTATTGTGGCATACTAAAACAAAAAGACACAAATAATACAAGACGCTCCAAGCAAAACACATATCATGTTGGTGAATAAAAATATAGCTCCAAGTAAACTACCGATGGAAGTGGACGAAAGAGGGGATGCCTTCCGGGGCATCCCCAAGCTTTGACTTTTTGGTGTCCTTGGATTATCTTGGGGGTGCCATTGGCATCCCCAAGCTTAGGCTCTTGCCACTCCTTGTTCCATAATCCATCAAAATAATTCACCCAAAACTTGAAAACTTCACAACACAAAACTTAAAGTAGAAAACTCATGAGCTCCGTTAGCGAAAGAAAACAAAAGACCACTTCAAGGTACTGTGATGAACTCATTATTTATTTATATTGGTGTTAAGCCTAATTTATTCCAACTTCTCTATGGATTATAAACTATTTTACTAACCATAGATTCATCAAAATAAGCAAACAACACACGAAAAACAGAATCTGTCAAAAACAGAACAGTCTGTAGTAATATGTAGCTAGCGCAATATCTGGAACCCCAAAAATTCTAAAAATAAATTTCTGGACGTGTGGAATTGATCTATTAATCATCTGCAACAAGAATTAACTAAATATCACTCTTCAAATAAAAATGACAGCAGTTCTCGTGAGCGATAAAGTTTCTGTTTTTTACAGCAAGTTCAACAAGACTTTCCCCAAGTCTTCCCAACGGTTCTACTTGGCACAAACACTAATTAAACACAAAAACACAACCAAAACAGAGGCTAGATAATTTATTTATTACTAAACAGGAGCAAAAAGCAAGGAATAAAAATAAAATTGGGTTGCCTCCCAACAAGCGCTATCGTTTAACGCCCCTAGCTAGGCATAAAAGCGAGGATAGATCTAGGTATTGCCATCTTTGGTTTTAGAGAGAAAGAGAGCAAACTTGTTATCTATGGAATTAATCTTTCTATTTTTACAAAGTACATGTCCATTAATGGTAGAAGAAAGATTAAGAATGTTGCAGAAATTGGCATCTAGGCTAGTTTTTATCTTTTTAATAGATTCATTTTGGTAAGAAAGCAAGAGAGATGTGATTTCAGCTTTCTCATTAATGTTGTGCCCAAATATAGTTTTCATCCTCTCATAGGTATCTATGGGGTCCCCTTCAAGCAAACCCCCTTCGAAAATAGAATCTAAAACTTGTTTGAACGAAGTGGGTAGCCCAACATAAAAGCTTTTTAAGTAAACCTCAATTTGATATTGGGGTACATAGCTAGCCCGGATCCTTAACAGCCTATGCCAAGCATCTGTCAAGGATTCATCAAGTAAATAACGAAAAATTCCAGAATCATCTTCATCAAAATTACTAAGGTTCTCATTGATAACTCTGGCAAGTTGTTCTATAGCATTCCGATTTATGAGTTTAGATAAGATAGTAGGATTATCTAAAGCAATAGAACTTGGGAGAGAACCCCCAACTCTTTTTGGTTCTGACATGGCGAGGGAAAAGAGGCAAATAGAGAGGGAGGATAGAGAGAGAGAGAGGGCGAATAAAACGGCAAGGGTGAAGTGGGGGAGAGGAAAACGAGAGGCAAATGGCAAATAATGTAATGCGAGAGATATGGATTGTGATGGGTACTTGGTATGTTGACTTTTTGCGTAGACTCCCCGGCAATGGCGCCAGAAATCCTTCTTGCTACCTCTTGAGCTTGCGTTGGTTTTCCCCGAAGAGGAAGGGATGATGCAGCAGAGTAGCGTAAGTATTTCCCTCAGTTTTTGAGAACCAAGGTATCAATCCAGTAGGAGGCCACGCTCAAGTCCCTCGTACCTGCACAAAACGATAGCTACTCGCAACCAACGTGATTAGGGGTTGTCAATCCCTTCATGGTCACTTACGAGAGTGAGATCTGATAAATATAATATTTTTGGTATAAAGATGCAAAGTAAAAAGTAAAGGTAAAGTAAAAAACCAAAGCAAGATTAAAGTGATGGAGATTGATATGATGAGAATAGACCCGGGAGCCATAGGTTTCACTAGTGGCTTCTCTCAAGAGCATAAGTATTCTACAGTGGGTGAACAAATTACTGTTGAGCAATTGGCAGAATTGAGCATAGTTATGAGAATATCTAGGCATGATCATGTATATAGGCATCACGTCCGTGACAAGTAGACTGAAATGATTCTGCATCTACTACTATTACTCCACTCATCGACCGCTATCCAGCATGCATCTAGAGTATTAAGTTAAAAACAGAGTAACGCCTTAAGCAAGATGACATGATGTAGAGAGATAAATTCATGCAATATGAAATAAACCCCATCTTGGTATCCTCGATGGCAATGATGCAATACGTGCCTTGTTGCCCCTTCTGTCACTTGGAAAGGACACCGCAAGATCGAACCCAAAGCTAAGCACTTCTCCCATGGCAAGAACTACCAATCTAGCTAGTTGGCCAAACCAAACGGATAATTCAAAGAGACTTGCAAAGATAACCAATCATACATAAAAGAATTCAGAGAAGATTCAAATATTATTCATAGATAGACTTGATCATAAACCCACAATTCATCGGTCTCAACAAACACACTGCAAAAGGAAGATTACATCGAATAGATCTCCACAAGAGAGGAGGAGAACTTTGTATTGAGATCCAAAAAGAGATAAGAAGACATCTAGCTACTAACTATGGACCCGAAGGTCTGAGGTAAACTACTCACACTTCATCGGAGGGGCTATGATGATGTAGAAGCCCTCCGTGATGACGGCCCTCTCCGGCGGAGCTCCGGAACAGCCCCCAAGATGGGATCTCATGGATACAGAAAGTTGCGGCGGTGGAATTAGGTTTTTGGCTCCTGTTCTGATCGTTTGGGGGTACGTAGGTATATATAGGAGGAAGGAGTACATCGTGGAGCACCGAGGGGCCCACGAGGCAGGGGCGCGCCCTAGGGGGGCGCCCCCCACCCTCGTGACCGCCTCTTTGACTCCTTGGAGTAGGGTACAAGTCTCCTGGATCACGTTCGGTGAGAAAATCACGTTCCCGAAGGTTTTATTCCGTTTGATATTCTGTTTCTCCAAAACACTGAAATAGGCAAAAAATAGCAATTCTGGGCTGGGCCTCCGGTTAATAGGTTAGTCCAAAAATAATATAAAAGTGGAAAATAAAGCCCAATATAGTCCAAAATAGTAGATAATATAGCATGGAGCAATCAAAAATTATAGATACGTTGGAGACATATCATAGTATCAAGCATGGAAGTAGTTTCATCATAAGTATCATGCATAGCAGAAGTGGCATCATCAAGAACATGTGACATATCAGAACGAATAGCAGAAGCAGGTTTAGGTGTCGCAAGCTTACTCAAAACAGAAGGTGAATCAAGTGCAGAGCTAGATGGCAGTTCCTTACCTCCCCTCGTAGTTGAGGTATAAATGTTGGTTTTTGGATCTCTTAAGTTCTTCATAATGATAAACAGATATATATCCCAAGTGACTCAAAGAATAGAGCTATGCTCCCCGGCAACGGTGCCAGAAAATAGTCTTGTTAACCCACAAGTATAGGGGGTCGCAACAGTTTTCGAGGGTAGAGTATTCAACACAAATTTTATTGATTCGACACAGGGGGAGCCAAAGAATATTCTCATGTATTAGCAGCTGAGTTGTCAATTCAACCACACCTGGAAACTTAATATCTACAGCAAAGTGTTTAGTAGCAAGGTAATATGATAGTAGTGGTAACGGTAGCAAAAGGTAACAGTAAAAGTAATGTTTTTGGTATTTTGTAGTGATGATAGCAATAGCAAAGGAAAAGTAAATAACAAAGAACAATATATGGAAAGCTCGTAGGCAATGGATCGGTGATAGAGAATTATGCCGGATGCGGTTCATCATGTAACAGTCATAACCTAGGGTGACACAGAACTAGCTCCAGTTCATCCATGTAATGTAGGCATGTATTCCGAATATAGTCATACGTGCTTATGGAAAAGAACTTGCATGACATATTTTGTCCTACCCTCCCGTGGCAGCGGGGTCCTTACGAAAACTAAGGGATATTAAGGCCTCCTTTTAATAGAGTACCGGAACAAAGCATTAGCACATAGTGAATACATGAACTCCTCAAACTATGGACATCACCGGTAAGTATCCCGATTATTGTCACTTCGGGGTTAACAGATCATAACACATAATAGGTGACTATAGACTTGCAAGATAGGATCAAGAACTCTCATATATTGATGAAACGTAATAGGTTCAGATCTGAAATCATGGCACTCGGGCCCTAGTGACAAGCATTAAGCATAGCAAAGTCATAGCAACATCAATCTCAGAACATAGTGGATACTAGGGATCAAACCCTAACAAAACTAACTCGATTACATGATAAATCTCATCCAACCCATCACCATCCAGCAAGCCTACGATGGAATTACTCACGCACGGTGGTGAGCATCATGAAATTGGTGATGGAGGATGGTTGATGATGATGATGGCGATGGATTCCCCTCTCCGGAGCCCCGAACGGACTCTAGATCAGCCCTCCCAAGAAGTTTTAGGGCTTGGCGGTGGCTCCGTATCGTAAAACGCGATGAATTCTTCTCTCTGATTTTTTTCTCCCCGAAACACAATATATAGAGTTGGAGTTGGAGTCGGAGAGGCACCAGGGGGCCCACGAGGTAGGGAGCGCGCCCCCACCCTTGTGGACAGGTGGTGGGCCCCTTGGCCTTCATCTTTTGCAGGTATTTTTTATATTTTCCAAAAAGTTGCTCCGTGAAGTTCCAGGTCATTCCGAGAATGTTTGTTTCTGCACATAAATAACACCATGGTAATTCTGCTGAGAACAACATCAGTCCGGGTTAGTTCCATTCAAATCATGCAATTTAGAGTCCAAAACAAGGGCAAAAGTGTTTGGAAAAGTAGATACGACGGAGATGTATCATGAAGCAAAACGTGCATTAAGGAATTGGAGCCCAGCCATGCACGTACCTATACATGCATGTGGGCATGTATGCATGCGGGTGGAGTTGGCTACTCACCTGCATGTTTTCTACAACACAAGACCCAGCCTGTTAATGAGTTGGTGGGACCCACAATATGCAAGACCTGAAAAAGAATGGGCCAAGTTCAGCCCATCAAGCTAGGATATCTCGATGCTACCGCCGGGTCGTTCTGTCATGCGTCGTCGTCGCTTCTATAGTTAATAAATAGCAGTCTATATATTAGGGTTTAGACTCAGGTTTTGTTTAGAGAAGTTTAGCTATTGTTACTTTTATTTGTCTTTGCTCGTAGCGGATAGTGCGACCGTCAAGATATCCTATCGGAACCCCATCTTGTGAGATTATTGCCATCTAGTATATTCACAATTTTGAGATTGTTTGGCTATTATTTTCTTGCATGTTCCTCGATTTGCTTGCAGGAAAAATCCTTCAGGGATAGGTCGATCGCGCCGTTGGCTCAGTCGATAATGCCCTGGACTTGGTTCAGCGATTGTCGTGGATATCTGTCATGTACAGTTCTCCCTGTACGGTTGGTAGCCGGATCGTGAGGGTCAAGTCACAAAA
This sequence comes from Triticum aestivum, assembly GCF_018294505.1. Taxonomy (NCBI): domain Eukaryota; kingdom Viridiplantae; phylum Streptophyta; class Magnoliopsida; order Poales; family Poaceae; genus Triticum; species Triticum aestivum. The sequence goes on along the minus strand of NC_057800.1, from coordinate 502,484,497 downwards.
AATCGTAGTTATCCTCTCTCATCGAAAGATCGGGACTCCAGTTCACATCAAGTGGTTCAGTTTTCAGGTTCATCGGTGAGCGATTTACAGTTTTATTAAATTAGATTGTTTTTCAGTCCTACAACCCACAGAAAAGCCAAAAAAATTAGATTAGTTCATCTGCCACACCTATCTTTTTAGCCTTTACCAATTTTGCTTCTAGTATTTTCTTTGTTGAATTTTTGGTTACATTCATCCTAGAAATAGTGCTGGTTTAGATTAGTTTGGGAGTAATTATATACTAGATCATACTTGTTTTTGTCCACCCAAAATTCCTGCCGCATGTTGTTTATTTGTCGGAAAACAGAAAAAAAGAGAGTAGAACTTCATCGATTTGGTGCCCTCTATATCGCTCCATCCGCCCGCCACCGCGTATCATTTTGTTAGTGTCTTTCATTTGCACCACAAGTCTACAAGTCACAGTTAGTCATTGCTTGGGTTCCACGATTCCTGGTCTATTTGACTTTTTTTGGATTCACGTGGTACCCATCCACTATGCAGTAGCAGCCACGCTTCATCCGAGACAAGGGCCCACCTGTGCGCCGCTGTTTCATTTTCACCTGCCATCCTGTGCGATGTACCTTCTGCTGTCCACCACCGCTGTATCTGCTGTGAGGTACTTGTCCTCTTGCATGCACACGTATTCCATTACAATTCCTAATCTCCATTAGTACAATCTAGTTGGTTACTGGCCTGGTCAAAAGGAAAAGGAAAAAGAAAATAAAAAAAAGAGTGACAACAAAAGAGAAAAAAGGAAAACAAAAATGGAGAAGAGAAAGGAAAAAAAGTTGTAAAAAAATCAGGCCGACTAGCATCTCTTTTGAACTGCTCTGTTCTAATTGCTACTCGGGATATTATTTTGGTGCTACTTGAGAGCCACTCCATCTATCATATATTTTTGAGCTTTTTCATACATTGCGTTTATACCTCACTTATATCTAACTACTTGGAGCTATCATATTTTCATCGATTTTCCCTTATTTCATTTAGTATCTGAGCTTAGATTGTTTTCTCTCTTGCTAGTCGACTGCCAGAACTAGTTAGGAGTTTGAGCAATTATTCAACTTGCATTACTTTTTGCTAAATTGTGCCACTAATATTGTGAGTTGAGAAGCCTTTGCCAAACTACACTTTTTCCTACCAATAAGTGCAGGTCCCGGCTCTACTGATTCCTAGTTATCACTCCATCCGATCTTCATCGGTAGTTTGAAGCCAACACCAATGCGCCGATCACCACCTATTGCATTGGTAGGAACAAGTAAGAATTTGATACTAAGCTTGAGTGTGAGCGATTTTCCCACCACGTCCTACTAGTTGATGGGGATTATACACCGTGTTTTTCCTCTTTCGCTAACAATGGTATAGGATCAACCAACGCTTGAGGGCCTCACCACGGATGTGAAAGTCACTAGCGAGCGTGTCGTCCAGCTTGAGGGTGCTCAGATTGTGGCCGAAGAGAGGCTCAAGGCCATAGAGGATGCACAAGGTGTTGCCAACGCACATCTACATGACATCCTGTCACGTCTGGACGAGTTGCAGATTGCACCCCGCGTCAACAACAACGCTGCTCCTCGCAACTCTACGGGTGTCGCCGCTATTTCGCGAGCTCGGCGTGTGCCCATGGGTCATCCACAACACCCCATTACTGCCACTGATGTCACCACCATAAACCAGCACCAACGCATTCCTCCCCGTATCAACGACGAATATCGGGATAACTACGCGGATTATTCCAGTGACACCGAGGATGACCAAGCGGTCAACCACCATAATGACCGTGCTTATCAACAACTATGTTTCAACCATCATGGTATGGCACGAGGTCCACCCAGGTATGACGTTCAAGATTATGACCACTCTAGTGCTAAAATTAAATTTACTATGCCTGCTTTCAATGGTAAATATAATCCAGATGTTTATCTTGATTGGGAACTTTTTGTTGAACAAAAATTTGCATGTCATGATGTTCCCGAGAACCAAAGAGTTAGGGCAGCCACTAGTGAATTTACAAAGTTTTCTTCTATTTGGCGGAGTGAGTATTGTTGTGTTAATGCCAACAATATACCTACTACTTGGGATGCTTTAAAACGAGCTATGCGACAATGTTATGTTCCTTCATGTTATGCTCGTGACAAACTAAATGAATTGCAACGTTTAAAACAAGGTAGTAGTTCTGTAGATGATTATTATCAAGATTTGCAAACTGGCTTAATGTGATGTGGATTAGTTGAAACCGAAGATGCAATGATGGCTAGATTTTTAGGTGGTTTGAATCATGATATTCAGGACATATTGGACTATAAGGAGTAAAATTATATTACTCGTTTGTTTCATTTTGCTTATAAAGCTGAAAGGGAAGTACAGGGACGACACAACAAGGGATGAGGTAACTTTTCTACAGGTCGTCACTCCTCATGGACACACTCTCCAACTGTCCCAACCACTACCGAGGCAACACCACATGTCTCGAACAATGGTGCACTCCCAACAAGTTCAAAATCAGCTTCACAATCCTCCGCAACATCGAAAGCAATTTCTCTAGAACCCACCACTTCATCTGGACGCACAAGGGACATGAAGTGTCATATATGCAAAGGTGGCGGGCACTTGATGAAGGACTGCCCAAATAAACAAACATTCATTGTGCGGAAAGACGGTGAGTACTCCTCTACTAGTGATTTGGATGAAGATACACACGATATGCTTGCCACTAATAATGCAGGCGACATTAAGGAGCATGACATAGAGGAGATATTAATGCTGAGATGGCCGATCAGTACCCAAGTCTTGTAACCATGCAAGTACTTAGTGCCCAGGTGGGGCATACTGAGATGCCTCAACGCCATAACCTTTTTCAAACTAAGTTTGTTGTCAAAGGGCATTCCGTTCGTGTGATCATTGATGGTGGAAGCTGCAATAATTTGGTGAGTATAGAGATGGTCGAGAAACTTTGCCTCACCACTATGATACACCCCCATCCATATTACATCCAATGGTTCAACGACCGTGGTAAGTTGAAGGTAACATGTCGTGTGCGAGTACAAGGTTCATATCATGATTACGTTGACTGTGATGTTGTACCTGTGCAAGATTGTTCTTTATTATTAGGTCGACCTTGGCACTATGATAATAGTGTTACTCATCATGGTAGAACAAATTCATATACTCTTGTGTTTGAAGGAAAAACCATCAACTTGCTTCCTATGACCCCTGATGAAATAATAAATGATGAGAAAGCTAAATCAACGGACCGTACAATGCATAGTATGCTTGCTTTCAATTCTGAAAATTTTCCGTTGAGTGTCTCAACATCTGATCTAGACATATCGCATGCTCAAATAGTTCATTTGCGTCCACATAATTTATATGCAAACTCTGTGTGGGATAAAATGACTTTGCCCGCGGCAGCGTATATACCTGTTGTACCTATTTTTGCCCTATCCTATGATGAGTTTCAGGTAGATGAACACGGATGACGGCTTTGTTTTCAGGAAAGGGAGGATGATGTGGACATATATTATATAGAAGAAGCTTCCATGGAGATGTTGTGCACGACAATGAAGAAAGTCAAGAAGAAGACTAGCCATATGAAGAAAATCAAGTTGCATGAAGCAAAACGTGCATTAAGGAATTGGAGCCCAGCCATGCACGTACCTGTACATGCATGTGGGCACGTATGCATGCCGGTGGAGTTGGCTACTCACCTGCATGTTTTCTACAACACCAGACCCACCCGGTTAATGAGTTGGTGGGCCCTACAATATGCGTGACCTGGAAAAGAATGGGCCAAGTTCAGCCCATCAAGCAGGGCTACCTCGATGTTGCCGCCGGGTCATTCTATCACGCGTCACCGTCACTTCTGTAGTTAATAAATAGCAGTCTATCTATTAGGGTTTAGACTCGGGTTTGTTCAGAGAAGTTTAGCTATTGCTACTTTTATTTGTCTTCGCTCGTAGCGGCTAGTGCGACCGTCAAGACATCCTATCGGAACCCCATCTTGTGAGATTATTCCCATGTAGCATATTCACGATTTTGAGATCATTTGTGTCGTGGATTTGTCACGGCAGATGTCCTAGCGAAAGTACTTAGTCGTGGAGCCATCGCTACGAGTTTACTTGAAGGGGTTAAAGCGGACACAAAGACACGAGGGGTTTATACTAGTTCGGCCCCTTCGATGAAGGTAAAAGCCTACGTCTAGTTGTGATGGAATTGATGTGGACTCGATGGCTAGGGAGCAAACAAGCTTCGCCTAGACTCGAGTTGTCGTCGTCTCTCCTGAACCGCCGCCGGGTCGTCCCCTTATATACACGGGTGACGCCCGACGGTCCATAGAGTCCCAACCGGTTCATACTCGTATCCCGGTTGGTATCTCTCTATTCCTAACTTATAATACAAGTTATACATCAGGTCGGTTTACGGCTACAGATTCTAAACCGACTATAGGCCTTGGGCCTTCCTCTGCTTATACCACTAATGAAGTTAACCCGACCCGAGTAGGCCGGTTTACGCCTAGTGGTAATATCCCCAACATTAGGCCCCAGATTGATTTGAACTGGTTCATGTCAATCCTTCACAAAATCTTGCATCTTGGATATCTTCCGGTAATTGGTAAACCTTCATGTCGTCATCATTTTCGGTTGCTGTAAACCGGCATGACGTCATCAGTTTTGGTTACTGTAAACTGGCATGACGTCATCATGAAATTTATAATGCCCTCTTAATAACAGCTCCTGGATCCGCGCGCTTGACCTAGCTCGGTTGCCTTATAAATAAGACCGAAGGGTCATTTCTTTCCTTTCTCCTTCGTCCCTTCTTCTTCTTCTTCCTCACGTCGCCGGCTTTGGAGCTCCGCCACCACCGTCGACCTCTGCCTCGCCTCAGGCCGCTGCATCAACCTGAACGTACCAGAGTATTGCGGCACCTTCCCGCATCTTCTCCGTTCCCGGTAAGCTTTCTCCTCTTCTTAACCTAGATCCGTTCTTAGGGTTCCGTGTTCGTGCTGTGTTCATCACGCGCTCATATCTGTTCTCTGATCTTGAATGAATCCGCGAACTCTTGCTGTGTTCAGTAGCGATCCCTAAGCATCCGCTTGCAACTTCTCATCTAATCCCATAGATCTCCCGCACATATCCGCTCAATGGTTCACTTCTGTTTCCGCCTTACTCTTCGAAATATTTCCTGTTTTGTGAGCTTGCTGTAGATCCGCGGCTGTAACTCGATTTTGTGAAACTTGTTTCTGCATACATAATTATCCATAGCTTCAATTGCTTCCGACGCCTAGATCAGGCGGTTTAACTTTACCATAGAAAAAACTGCTAAACCGGTATCTATCATTAGTCCCCTGGTTGAACCGCCAGAATCCATTTGACGCCGCATTGTAGAAAACCGGTTTATAGGTACGGCCGCCGGTTTATCGTAGTTAGATTAACACCTTTTTTATCCGGCATGTCCTTGAACTGGATTACCTATTTCTTGTAGATCTCGTCATGGCAAAACAAGTGTATGAGTGCAACTGGGTTCCCTCTCGCGTCACAGAATCACAGTTGGACGATCTAGTCCTGATCGGCGCTTTGGATAGTAAAGATACGATCCACTGGAGGGTTCCTGGAGATGAATGTCCTCCTACGCCCCAGGAAGGAGAGGTCGTGGTCTTCGCAGATCATATGGCCCGGGGCTTCAAACCGCCCGGCTCTAAATTTTATCGGGATGTGTTAGCCAACTTTCAACTCCGTCCACAGGATATTGGCCCCAACTCCGTCACCAATCTATGTCACTTTCAAGTACTTTCTGAGGCATACCTTCAAGAGGAGCCTTCAGTCGAGTTATTTAGAGATCTCTTTCATCTGAACCGCCGTACTGAATTCACTGACGGCCCTAATACCGAACTGGGCGGTATGGCCATTCAGAAAAGGAAAGAAATCACCTATCCCCACGTCAAACTCCATACTCACCCCAAGGAGTGGAACGCAACTTGGTTTTATTGCAAGGATACCTCCCCTAACAATGAAAATCCCTTGCCTGGCTTCCGTCCGGAACGGCTCAGCAACACTCACCCTTTTCCACAAAGGCTAAGCGCCAAGGAGAGAATTAAATATGCTCCTCAACTGTCCAAGCTCCGGGCCTTCATGGCCAATGTTTTAACAGGAATATACCTTGCACGCTGCTGGATATCATGGAGCATTTTGCCTCTAAGCCGGCGCCCCGGTTTGATGTGCACATACACTGGCAGCATTGATGACCCACTCCGACATATCAAAATTCAAATCTCCGACGACGAAGTCATCGAATCTGTAAAGAAGATGTTAAATGAACCGGAGCACCTCTGTGCCCAAACCGGTCTGCTTCCTTACTGCACCACCAACGAGCCGCCAGCGGTAAGATTTTAATTTCTCTATTATTGAACCTGTTACTGCTTTATCTGCCTGACCTTTAATTATTGCTGACTCAGAGTGATAATCCATTTTGGAGCAAGAAGCTTTCGCAAGATAAAACGGAGAAGGCAGGACGGCCAACCCGGCCCAAGACCAAGGTTATCAAGAAACCAGCTCGTAAGAGAAAAAACACCGCTTCATCTGACCCAGCCATTGATGATGATGTGGGTACTCCGGATCTTGAGGTAGAACTTGATTCACTTGGCTTGCTTTTTACACGCCTTATTGATGATGATGCTTGTCAGGATGACGCTGAAGCCAGCAATGCGGGATTCGTTGAGGTAACCATTCTCTCTTCCGATTCAGAAATCTTGCCTTTGCCAAAATTTCGCCGGGCAAACCGGAAAGTTAAATTTTCTCATCCTCTTGCTTATCTGGATTCCCAATTTCTTATGAAGACCCAGCAACACGAAGCTCGCCGCACAACCCGGCACAGTGGCCAGGTAGTTACCTCTGCCGGTTTACCGAACAGTCCGGTTCGAAAACGCCGCTCCGAGGTCTCCGACCTTTTTATTGATTTAAATCCTAAAGCGGGTTTCTTCCGTCAACCTCTTAATCCATCCGACTCCGATTATCAGGTCACTTCTCATTCATCGTCTGGTGAATCGTCGGCCACTCAGTTACCACCTTTGAAAACAGTTGCTGGGTAAGTTAAACTGAACATATGCTTCCAGTATACCGCATAATGGCTTATGCTTTTCCTTGACTTTTTGTTTTTCTTTCAGGGCTAAACCGAAACCAAGCAAGAAGGCCCGCCTGGATAAAGCGGCTGAAGAAGATGTGGCCCCAGAACATGACCAAGCGCCGGATCGTGAAATGTTTACTTCTGAAGATATCCCCAATGATCCTCCTTTGCAAGACGACGTTATTCCCGAAGAAGGGCTTGTTAATACTCCAGCCTCTGCTGATCCGCCTGCCAACTCCATCCAGATTGAGAAATCCTACACTCCTGCTGACCAAACGGCCGCACCAACACAAACTGGCGAGTCCAAAGATGATGATGTTGTGATTACCGGTGTGGGCCGCTCTGAACCCGGGAATCCCGTCACCCTTACCAAGCATACCATCAAAGAGGACTTTTCCGCTTTGAACAAAGGAAAATGGGATGTTGAACTAGAGACATATGCTGCTCTGAGTGCCCAAGATCTTCACTCCGGCTATTTAAACCGGCTTTACACTAGCCGTGACTGTGAAGCTGGCCTGGTCAAAATGATGAGGGATAAATTTGAGGTAACTTACTTCTTTCCTTGCTGCCATTACCTCCATCCTTCCAGCCCCCAAGGGCCGGTTTGTAACGTTGGTCACCGGGACTTGATCCTGAACATTCTTGAAACCAATCGGTATAGCCCGCAAGAACCGGTCTAACTTAGCATAAGTAAACCGGGGCTCCAATAGAGAACTGTCCGTAGAACATAACTTGATCAAATAGCCATTAGCCCCCAAGTGCCAAGTTGAATACTTGTATTGAGCTTGGGACTTTGTAATCGAGTAATATACAAAAATTGAAGGTGCATTAGCCCCCAAGTGTCAGGCATATAACTTTGTTATGTGGTTGATACTTCAACTCCTTGGATCGCCTGTGCAAAGCTTAAACGCTGTCTGTGTGCAGGCTGAGGTGAAAATCAAAGAGGACCGAGTTGCCGATTTGCAGGAGGCCTTGAAAACCCAGCAGGCTGAAACAGATAAGGCAAAGCAAGAATTAACCAGCGCTTTGAGCACTGCTGAACGGCTGAAAGAAGGCTTCAAGAAAGAGCGGGCTGACTGGGCCACTAAGAAGGCCGGTTTAACCAAAAGAGCGGAAAATGCTGAAGCTGCCCTTAAACTGGTGGTGGATGAACTGATGGCCGTACAACGGCAAATACACTCCATGACTGCTGCAATCTTTGGTAAGCTCCTTGTAACTTCTGTGATAATTTGAACCTGCTGTAGCGTAAATCCGGTTTGAGACCATTCCAATCTTGTTGTAGGCACACGTATTGGGCACTTAGGAAATGATGTGCGGAAGAAATTGAAAGCTGCCTACACCTTGGTGGAACAATTGTATACCGGAGCCCAACGGATCATCACCACAACTTCTCACAACAATCCGGCGCCCTCTTTAATCCAGGACACTCTTAGCAAGTTGTCAATGCTTCCAGCCCGGATTGAGGAGCTGAAAAAATCCGCTGCCCGAACCGGAGCCATCAATGCCTTAATCCGGGCAAAGGCATGGGTGCCAGATTTTGATCCTGTGGAAGCAGCTCAAGGCTATCCCAGCCTAAAAGAAGATGGCTCTGAATTCAACGAAGAGGATTTAAGGGCAATAAGCCATGCAGTGCGCCCTCTGGCTTGCCAGCTAGCTGAAGAGGCAGATTTGACGTATTATCAAGCGCAATATAACGAGCAAAACAAGCGAGTGCCTGCCCCAACTGTTGAAGCGGAGAATCTGATCCCTCCAATCCGTAAGCACACTTATGCTCCTGATATTGAACCGTCTTCCCTGATCCATGAAGAGGCTGTTTTCCAAGCTTTAATGGGAATCGACTGGACCACTGTTGATTTCCAGCCAATGGGTAGAGACGAGGAAGCTGAAACGGCGGAGGATGAGGAGCAGGCTTGAACCAGAAGCCGGTTTGGAGAGCTGTTTGTGACATCTTCCGAAAAGAACAATGATCTTATTTAGGTACCGTGCTGCCTTGTAATAGGATAGTTAATGCTTCTAACCGGAATATGCCTTCGTACATAAGTACTGAAGCTTTCGTTTGGAGAACTCCAATTCATATTTCCTGCAATCAGAAAAATTTGAACTTCGGTGGCGGTTATACCGCCAGCTGGTTTATGATCCTGATATGTGTATCAGTAATATAACAAATATATGATACATAAATACCTGCCATGTTTGGATAAGAAGCTGGCTTAGCCAAGCCTGAAGCGGCGGTTTTATAAACCATTACCGTCAAAAGAAAAAGGCGGGAGAAAATAGCTCCCGTATAAACCGTACTGAATCAATACGAGCCCCCTTGTTACTCCATGATGTTAACAGGAGAAAGGTAAACCGGGCATACTCCTCCGGATTAAAGGGGAATCAAATCCATCGGCTGAATCGGAAAAAAGGTGTTTGTCGACATAAAAGAAATCCGACAAAAGCAAATAATAAACAAACCATGAAAATAACATGGAAGCAAAGGCAATGATAAAAACCATTTGCAAAAATATGCTATACTGAGCTGATCAGATGGTATTACCATGGTCGGACAGGATCAAGGCCCCCAATAGGAGTGACAATGATTCAAGTCAGCCAGGTCCCCAAATGATTCGTGGCATATATGCCAGATCAAGAGGCGTGGCAATGGTTCGGGTTCGACCATGCCCCCAAGTGATTTTGTGGCCTTAGGCCGACCAAGAGGCGTGACTGGTTCAGACTTGACCATGTCCCCAAATGATCTGGTGGCTGTCGCCTATCAAAGGGTGTCGCGTTGGTTCGGACACGACCAAGGCCCCCAGTGATATATAAAAAACAAATGTCAAGGGGTAAACCGGAGGCCGCTTTAAACAGAACCACTCCGTGTAACCTCGCATGATGAGAAAGACAGAGACCCCGCTTTAGCTGAGGCTCCGGTTTGATATATCAAAGATAATATATACATTGTCATGATATGTACATAGATAGAGCCGATGGCTCAAGTATAGTAAGGCCGACGATGAGCTATATTCCACGGCCTGTTGGTCTCCTCCCCTGATGTACGTGAGTCTTGATGCTCTCGAATATCAATCAGATAATACGACCCGTTGTGCAGATTCTTGCTGACCACGAACGGTCCTTCCCAAGGTGGGGATAACTTGTGCATATCTGTCTGGTCCTGGGTTAGTCGAAGCACCAAATCTCCTTCTTGAAAAGTTCTGGTTCTAACCCGGCGACTGTGATAGCGACGAAGATCTTGTTGGTAAATTGCCGAACGGGCAGCCGCCAGGTCACGTGCTTCGTCCAATAGGTCCAAAGCGTCTTGCCGTGCTTTCTCATTGCCCGCTTCAACATAAGCCGCCACACGAGGCGAATCGTGCCGGATATCACTAGGGAGAACTGCCTCTGCTCCATAGACCATAAAAAATGGTGTGTAACCTGTGGACCGGTTTGGTGTAGTATTGATACTCCAGAGCACAGATGGTAGCTCTTCAACCCAACATCCCGGCGTCCTTTGCAATGGGACCATAAGCCGGGGTCTGATGCCTCGCAAGATCTCTTGATTAGCTCGTTCGGCCTATCCATTGGACCGGGGGTGCGCTACCGATGACACGTCAAGTCGGATGTGCTCACGCTTACAGAACTCCTTCATAGCCCCCTTGGATAAATTGGTACCATTGTCAGTAATGATACTGTGCGGAAAGCCAAACCGGAAAATTATCCTTTTGATGAACTGCACCGCTGTTGCTGCATCGCACTTGCTGACAGGCTCCGCTTCAACCCACTTGGTAAATTTATCAACTGCTACCAAAAGGTGGGTTTTCTTATCCTTGGATCTTTTAAAAGGTCCAACCATATCCAGCCCCCAAGTTGCAAACGGCCATGTTATTGGGATCATCCTCAATTCTTGAGCCGGCACATGAGCACGCCTTGAAAATTTCTGACATCCATCACACCGTTTAACCAAGTCCTCCGCGTCAGCATGCGCTGTCAACCAGTAGAACCCGTGACGAAACGCCTTTGCCACCAGAGACTTTGAACCGGCGTGGTGTCCACAATCCCCTTCATGGATTTCTCTTAAGATTTCACAGCCTTCCTCAAGAGAAACACAACGTTGAAACGCCCCTGATACACTGCAATGATGTAATTCACCATTGACAATCGTCATAGACTTGGATCGCCGGACTATCTGCCTGGCTAGAATCTCATCCTCTGGTAACTCCCCCCGGTTCATGTACGCAAGATAAGGAACTGTCCAATCCGGAATAACATGCAGGGCTGCCACCAATTGAGCCTCCGGATCAGGAATAGCCAAATCCGCTTCACCTGGGAGCTTGACTGACGGGTTGTGCAACACGTCCAAAAAGACGTTAGGCGGGACCGGTTTACGCTGAGAGCCCAACCGGCTTAAAGCATCCGCCGCTTCATTCTTTCGACGGTCCACATGATCCACTTAATAACCCTTGAAACAACCTGCAATATTATCCACTTCCCGACGATATGCAGCCATGCGCGGGTCCTTAGAATCCCAAGTGCCAGACACCTGTTGAGCCACTAGGTCCGAGTCACCAAAGCACTTAACCCGGCTTAAATTCATCTCTTTAGCCATCCGCAGACCATGGAGCAAGGCTTCGTACTCAGCTGCATTATTAGTACAAGGGAACATTAAGCGGAGAACATAACAAAACTTATCACCTCGTGGGGAAGTTAATACGACTCCAGCCCCCGAGCCTTCCAATTGCCTGGATCCGTCAAAATGAATAGTCCAATATGTGTGATCCGGCTTCTCCTCTGGTGCTTGTAACTCCGTCCAGTCATTGATGAAATCAACAAGTGCTTGAGACTTCACTGCCGTCCGAGGCACATACTTCAGTCCGTGTGGCCCAAGCTCTATAGCCCACTTGGCAATCCGGCCAGTCGCCTCCCGGTTCTGTATAATATCACCCAAGGGAGCTGAACTGACCACTGTGATGGGGTGCCCTTGAAAATACTGCTTCAACTTCCGACTGGCCATAAAAACACCATAGACCAGCTTCTGCCAATGCGGATACCTTTGCTTGGATTCAATAAGCACCTCGCTGATATAATAAACCGGCCGCTGAACCGGATATTCCTTGCCTGCCTCTTTGCGTTCCACCACAATAGCCACGCTAACTGCCCGAGCATTGGCCGCTACGTATAATAACAGTGGCTCCTTGTCGACCGGAGCTGCAAGAACAGGCGGATTGGCTAACTGCCGCTTCAGGTCCTCAAATGCTTCATCAGCAGCCGGACTCCAAATGAAATGGTCTGTCTTCCTCAGCATTTGGTACAAAGGAATGGCCTTCTCTCCGAGGCGGCTGATAAACCGGCTTAGTGCGGCGATTCGGCCCGCCAAACGCTGAACATCATTGATGCACTTCGGTTTAGCCAAGGAGGTGATAGCTGTAATCTTCTCCGGATTAGCCTCAATTCCTCTATTAGACACCAGGAAACCCAGTAACTTGCCTGCCGGAACACCAAAGACACATTTGGCCGGATTAAGCATCATCTTGTAAACCCACAAGTTGTCAAAGGTTTCCTTCAAATCATGCACCAGCGTCTCCTTCCGCCTTGACTTTACTACAATATCATCCACATAGGCATGCACATTGCGGCCGATCTGTTTATGCAGGCAATTCTGTACACACCGTTGGTAGGTGGCTTGGGCACTCTTGAGTCCGAAGGGCATAGACACATAGCAGAAGGCTCCAAAGGGAGTAATAAACGCTGTTTTCTCCTGGTCTTTAACCGCCATTTTGATCTGATGATATCCGGAGTATGCATCCAAAAAACTCAAACGCTCACAACCTGCCGTGGCATCAATGATCTGGTCAATGCAGGGGAGGGCAAAAGGATCCGCTGGACAGGCCCTGTTAAGATCTGTGTAATCCACACACATACGCCAAGTGCCATTTTTCTTAAGAACCAGCACCGGATTAGCAAGCCACTCTGGATGGAACACCTCAATGATAAAGCCAGCTGCCAAAAGCCTGGCCACTTCCTCTCCAATGGCCTTTCGCCTTTCTTCGTTAAACCGGCGGAGGAATTGCTTCACCGGTTTATACTTAGGATCCACATTAAGAGTGTGCTCAGCGAGTTCCCTCGGTACACCTGGCATGTCGGATGGCTTCCATGCGAAGATGTCCCGATTCTCATGGATGAACTCGATGAGCGCGCTTTCCTATTTAGGATCCAAATTAGTACTGACAGTGTACTGCTTGGATGAATCGCCGGGCACGAAGTCAACAAGCTTGGTCTCAGCTGCCGATTTGAACTTCAGATCTGAATCATGCTCTGTAGTTGGCTTCTTCAAAGGAGTCATATCCGCCGGATCGACATTGTCCTTATAATACTTCAACTCCTCCGTGGCACAGACCGACTCTGCATAAGCCGCATCACCTTCCTCACATTTCAAAGTGACCCTACGGCTCCCATGAACCGTTATTGTCCCCTTGTAACCCGGCATCTTGAGCTGCAAGTAGATATAACAAGGCCGCGCCATGAATTTGGCGTAAGCCGGCCGGCCAAACAAGGCATGATACGGGCTCCGGATCTTCACCACCTCAAATGTTAATTTTTTCGACCGGGAGTCGTGCTCGTCCCCAAAAGACACATCCAGGGCTATCTTACCAACAGGATATGCAGATTTGCCAGGCACCACACCATGGAACACCGTATTCGACGGTCTGAGATCTTTGTCTGTTAAACCCATGCGGCGGAATGTCTCATAGTACAGTATGTTAATACTGCTTCCTCCATCCATGAGTACCTTGGTGAATTTATAACCCCCCACCTGAGGGTCTACCACTAATGCTAGCTGGCCCGGATTATCAACCCGGGGCGGGTGATCCTCTCTGCTCCACACGATAGGCTGCTCCGACCAGCGCAAGTAACGTGGTAAGGCCGGTTCAACAGAATTCACCGCTCGCTTGTGGAGTTTTCGGTCGCGTTTATCCAAACTAGTTGTGAAAACATGATATTGCCCATTGTTTAACTGTTTTGGCTGGCTCTGATAACCCGACTGCTGCTGCTGCTGCTGGCTGTTCTGATTATTCTGGTGATTGTGACCTTCCTGATTGCGACCTGAACCAGAAGCTCCATCGTGATCCGGCCCGTGGAAAACGGATCCTGAACCGCCACCTGATCCGTGATCATACCGGAAGGCATTAGAGTTTTTGAACTCCTGCATGATATAACAATCTCTGCGCCGCTGCCCCCTGTCTTGTGCATTAGTGTTGGCCACAAAATCCATGCTGCTATCCGCCTTGCGTTTGCCTCCGTTTCCATGACCCGCCGGTTTGTACTGCTGCTGTTTGGAGTTGCTATTCTTCTTTCCCTTCCCTGCTTCATCATCATCAGGCTCGGGATCCTTGGTACTGTCCGAATCGGCATACTTCACTAAAGCGCCCATGAGGGTTCCCATGTCATTACAGAACCGCTTCATGCGTCCCAACTTCAATTTTAGAGGCTCAAACCGGCAGTTGCCTTCCAGAGTTAAGATCGCAGAGTCAGCATTAATCCTGTCAGATGAGTGCAAAATTTCCGAAACGCGGTGCACCCAACGGGTCGTTGATTCTCCTTCCTCCTGGACACAAGCCGCCAGGTCTACTATGGACTTGGGCTGCTTACATGTATACTTAAAATTCTGTATAAACCGGGCCCGCAACTGGGCCCATGAGCTGATAGAATTGGGTGGTAGGCTCTTTAACCAAGTACGAGCCGTGCCCTCAAGCATCATGGTGAAGTATTTTGCACATGCGGCCTCATCCACGTCCAGCATTTCCATGGCCATCTCATAACTCTCTACCCATGCTTCAGGGGATAAATCAGCGGTGTAATTTGACACCTTGCATGGACCCTTGAAATCTTTGGGCAGACGCACATTACGTAAAGCAGGGATTAAGCAAGGCACTCCCAAAGCGGATGTGACTCCTAGTCCGGCGAATGTAGTAGAACGAACCGGTGTAAGTTGACCCGCATTATCCTGTGCTGCTAACTCGGCCCCCCTTTGTGCTCGGGCCCGGTCCACCACATCCTGCGCATCACGGACACCGCCTGCCGGGCTATCACCACGGGCTGCTTCACGGCCTCGCGCATTGCTCGATATGGTGGGTTCATTCAAGCGCCTGCTATAACTCTGGCTTGGACGGGGTGTAGAGTGGATCCGATCACGGCTGTACGAATATGCTTCCTGCTGAATCAGTGCAGTCCGGAGAAGCTCCTTAACCCGGCGCGTCTCTATCGCTTGCGGAGAATCCCCTTCGACTGGGATGGCCTCTAACCGTGCAGCGGCCGCAAGAAGGTTGTCCATAGGATTCGAATAATGACACGGGGGTGTCGGGACCAGCAGAGGGGCCACAATGTTCTGTTGAGGGGGCTCCATTAGGCGGGGCTGGACCGTCGCTCCTGGCCCTGGTGCTTTAATCTGGTTTGCCTCCAGGTACTGCGGTGGATTACTGGTCCCTGCTCCTAGGGTGTGAAAGAGATTTCGGGGGTCAAACCCTAACGGCAGGCGTGATCTGTGCTTCCGTTTCAAGACCTCCCGTGATGCATTCTGGTCGAGCAGGAGCTTATAGGCCTAGGCGTCCAAAGCGGCCCGCTCTGCAGCCATCCTGTCCTTTTCTGCTGCTAGATCCGCTTTGGCTTGCACGATCTGCTCTTTCACCTTTGCGATCTCTGCATCATGAGCCTCCTGATCTGCCGGATTGGCTTCTGCCATAAGCGCGGCTAGTGCATCAAACAGGTCGGATAGGACTTGAACCGGCGGGCGCACAAGGCCTCCTGCCCCTGCTGCCGCTGCCGCTGCTGATGCGGAGAGCATTGCTGCGGCAGTCGAAGAATAATTCGCCGCCTGGGTGCCGGCCATGAATATTCCAACCCGGTTGATCTGGCCTGGGGGGTCCGGAATACTGTCGCCATCGGAACAGCCCCTAACCTGATCGTCTTGCAACTGGTATAGCGATTCGGTCTCTCCGATCGAGGATTCGTCGCCGGAATAGACGATGGTCTCACTACCGTGTTCTGATTCGTCCTCACGCTCTCCTCCGTGGATGACTCCAACGAAGGCACGCTTCATGGCCGGTTTAACCTGGGTAGATCTCGCACGCTGAGCCGTCTCGACGAGGTCGGTGCAGATGTCTGGCTCAGGCCCAGGCTCACCGATCTTGCCGATGAAGACGTGTATGCCACCAAAGGGGACCCGGTACCCGTACTCAATCGAATCGGCCTCGGGACCCCATCCTGCGTCGTCGATGTAGATCTTGCCACGACGACTCTTGGTCATCTGGCCCACAGCATAGCCTTCGAGTCCTTTGAGCTTGCCCTCCAAGATCGTCAAACCATCATGCGATAGCCCCACGGTGGGCGCCAACTGTCGTGGATTTGTCACGGCAGATGTCCTAGCGAAAGGACTTAGTCGTGGAGCCATCGCTACGAGTTTACTTGAAGGAGTTAAAGCGGACACAAAGACACGAGGGGTTTATACTAGTTCGGCCCCTTCGATGAAGGTAAAAGCCTACGTCTAGTTGTGATGGAATTGATGTGGACTCGATGGCTAGGGAGCAAACAAGCTTCGCCTAGACTCGAGTTGTCATCGTCTCTCCTGAACCGCCGCCGGGTCGTCCCCTTATATACACGGGTGACGCCCGACGGTCCATAGAGTCCCAACTGGTTCATACTCGTATCCCGGTTGGTATCTCTCTATTCCTAACTTATAATACAAGTTATACATCAGGTCGGTTTACGGCTACAGATTCTAAACCGACTATAGGCCTTGGGCCTTCCTCTGCTTATACCACTAATGAAGTTAACCCGGCCTGAGTAGGCCGGTTTACGCCTAGTGGTAATATCCCCAACAGTTTGGCTATTATTTTCTTGCATGTTCTTCGATTTGCTTGCAGGAAAAATCCTTCGTGGATAGGTCGACCGCGTCGTTGGCTCAGTCGATAAAGCCATGGAGTTGGTTCAGCGATTGTCATGGATATCAGTCATGTACGGTTCTCCCTGTACGGTTGGTAGCTAGATCGTGAGGGTCAAGTCCCACAAAAATCGTAGTTATCCTCTCTCATCGAAAGATCGGGGCCCCAGTTCACATCAGATCCCCTATACTTGTGGGTCATCAAGACTCTTTTTTGCGCCATTGCCGGGGAGTGAAGCGCCTTTGGTAAGGAAACATTTATATAGTGTGCTGAAATTTACTGTCACTTGTTACTATGGAAAATAATCCTTTGAGGGGCTTGTTCGGGGTATGTTCACCTCGACCAGAAGAGCAATGAGATGCTCCTCAACTGTCAGGACCCCGACTCGATGTCACATCGATCTAGCCGGTAACACCTCATATCACTTTGCGGCCTCACGCACGGTATCCCCACGGGTGTCGCCTTACCTTTGCCTGGGACCGTTTGCGCCTTTTGGCTCACGTATATGATAGTGTCGCTAGCATCCATATGATAAGGAGCCCGGGCTGACATGACTAGTCGTAAACCCAAAGTGGCACAGACTTACAGGGACAGACATCCATGACCCAGCTTCGAACGTGTCGGTCATCAGCAAGTGGGTCCGGGCTGTAGCACTGGGCTAGCAGGACTCCGGTAAACCGGGCTGTAGCGGGCTAACAGGACTCCGGTACTCAATGCGTGACATTTCCCCGAAGGGACAGACACAGGAACGAAGAAGGACACATGCCGGCCAGCCTAAGTGTTCCAGAGCAGTAGCAAGCTACCATGGCTCAGCGGTAACACTAGGAGACATTTCCCGGTAAGAGAGGCTACTAAAGATAAACAACTAGATAGTCAGATCCCACACATACCAAGCATTTCAATCATACACACAATATGCTCGATATGTGCAAATACAACGAAGCATCACAACATGACTCTATGACACAAGTACTTTATTTAAGGCTCAGGGAGCCATACATATCATACACAAAGGTACGGGTCTCACGACCCAACATACAAGTCATACAGTCATACAAACCAACAGCGGAAGTACATTGTCTGAGTACAGACAACTAGTAAAATAAAAGAGGCTTGGAAAGCCTAGCTATACTACGTGGTCCATCACAAGCTCAGGGTCACCACCTGGGTCTTTAGCCTACTCGTTGATGTCAACGTCTACATAGAACCCATCAGAAGGGGTTGCAGCGTCTTCTGTAAAAATGTAGATTATAGCAACATGAGTACAAAGGTACTCAGCAAGACTTACATCAGATCCTACATACATGCATATTATCAAGAAAGGTTGGTGGGGTTATTGCAGCAAGCCAGCTTTGACTCTTGGCTAGACTATCCTACGATACTCCAACCTGAAATGGTTTTGCGCACACGAGTCCACTACTCACCACTTCAATACACTACCGAGGATCCACCTCCGTCTTCCTACGGAAGAGCCATCCTCGGCACTCACACTTATCT
The DNA here is from genome assembly GCF_018294505.1 of Triticum aestivum. Classification (NCBI taxonomy): domain Eukaryota; kingdom Viridiplantae; phylum Streptophyta; class Magnoliopsida; order Poales; family Poaceae; genus Triticum; species Triticum aestivum. The sequence goes on along the minus strand of NC_057800.1, from coordinate 502,465,931 downwards.
TGAGGCTTTTAGTAGTTTCCATTTACTTGTCTATGAACTGTATAGGCAACCAAGTAGTCCTTTACCGCGGACGCGGCTATTCGAATAGATCATGTTAACCCTGCAGGGGTGTACTTCTTCATACACGCTCTCACCACTTACCGTCGTTTACACGACATGTACTCGGCAACCTTCAAGCGGAAGCCCAACGTGGGTGTCGGCCTCGACCTACCTAATCACCTAAGCCTCCAGTCCAGGTTTACCGCCTATTCAGGTTTCATCCGCAGGGAGTCCGGCCGAGGTTTCCCATACGGCCCCGAACGATGTGAACAGGGTTCCCGAGATACCTAACGGGTATTCGGTACACCCGGCCACGTACCTACCGCATCACAGCCCACCCCTACGGTCAGCGCTGTCCACAGCCTCCAGTAGACTACAAACACCAGAAACTACTTGCAACTCCTGGACGGAGAACTAGGGTGAATAAGAAGCCGAGAGGGTCCATTGGTTTCGGGCCCAATGCATGGTAGTAGCTGATTCTTAAATCACACATACAGATCTCAGTGCTTAAGGTCGGCTTCAATGAAACAACCCACCATGTACTCCTACATGGCCTCCCATCGATACCTTTACCAAATCGTGTTCACCATACCACTCTCATTACTGACATAATCATTTCACTCTAGCCCATCACCCAGATGAACCAGACCTGACACGACTCTAAGCATAGCAGGCATAGCAAGGTAGGAACAACACATACATATGGCTCAAACAACTCCTACACATGCTAGTGGGTTTCATCTAGTTACTGTGGCAATGACAGGTCATGCAGAGGAAATGGGTTCAACTACCGTAGCACACAGCAGTTTGAAACGCGTTGTCTTAATGCAGTAAAAGAGAGCAGGAGCGAGAACATGGGATTGTATCGATATGATCAAATGGTTGGTTGCTTGCCTGATGGTTCGATGCACTGATACGGTTCTTCATTAGGGTAATCACGGTACTCCTCGGAGGCAGAACCTGTCGCAAAGGACATCGATACACAAGCATCACCAAACAATGTGCAACAATATGATGCATGCATGAAACATGGCAATATGAGTGTGTTGGGCTAATGCAACTAAAACCAGAAGGGTTTGAACAAATTTGAATCAAGATTCAAATTTCAAACTCAAACATGGCCTCTTTAAGTGCTTTTCCTTGTTCTGCATTTAACATCAATTTAACTTGTTTGATCATGCATGAAAATAGTACAGATGGATAGATTGGATTTTTCTGATCATTTTTCATATATAATTTGTCCAATTTGGAGTTACAGAATAAAAGTTATGAATTTTTGAAGTTTAAATAATATTCTGGAATTTCCTGTGTAAAAATATAATTCCAGTAATTAGATTACTGCGTCAGCACTACGTCATGATGACATCAGTGGTCAACGGGCTGGTCCAGGTCAAACTGACCAGTGGGTCCCGCATGTCAGTATTCAATTAGTTTAATTAAATTAGATTTAAACTAACTGGATTAATTAGCAGAGGGGGCCCCACATGTCATAGACCCAGGGGGTCAACTGGGGCCCACCCGTGGTCAAAGTCAGAGTCAAACACGCCGGCGTCTAGCCGCCGGCGAGCCCGACGCGGCGGCGAAAGTGCTTTTTGCCATTCCGGCAACCAAATGGACGGCGGAAAGCATCTACGTGTTGCTGAGGTTGAGCCGCGACTATTGGTGGTGGTGGTTGGGCTCGGGGTGGCCGGAGTTGGCGCCGGCAGCGACTTTGGCGGCCGCCGGAGTTCGGTTGAAGACGAACTCGTGGCTAGAGTGTGCGGTGAGGTGCGGGGAGTGCATGGTTAGCCCCAACGCGGCGTGGTGAGTGCGATGGACAAGGCGAGGTGGCCGGAGGATGGCCGGGAGCACGTCGGCGAAGAGGTCCGTGACGGCGCGTGCGGGTGAGCTTAGTGTGCTCGCTGTGGTGCACGAGAGAGAGAAAGAGAGGAAGGGGAAGTTAGCCCAGCTCACTGCGGTTTTGATGGAAAGGACGGCGTGGTCGGGGACGAGCTGCTGCGGCGGCGACGGCGAAGGGGATCTCCGGCGATGGCGGTTCGGGCGAGGTTGGTGCGGCGGCTTCGGGGCACGCGAGCGCTCGGGGCTCGGCTAGCTCGAAGAAGTAGAGGACGGCGGAGCTTCTGGACACGGTGGCGCGGCGTGGAGACGACGGGGAGCACAGCTACGGCGGCGGTGCGGCGACGGTGGCGTCGGCCATGGCGTGGGAGCGCGAGGGAGAGGAACTGGGGGCGAATGGAGGTGTCCAGGGGGGTCGGGGCGCGACGTGGAGCTCGTCCAGGCCATCAGGGCGGCGAGAGGGGGAAGCAGGGCGGCGTGCAGCTGCGTGGCGACCTGCGGTGCCGCCGCCGAGCACCTTGGCTGCCTGCCTGGCAAGCCAAGCAGCTCGCTGGAGCGGTGGCCGGGCTGGGCCGGCCAGGTGGGCTGGCTGGTGGGCCTGTGGTGGCGCCAGGTAAGTTTTCCCTTTTCCTTTCTGTTTCTGTTTTTTTTTATTTCTGCAACTTTGTTGAATTAAATAAAATACTTAGTCAACTCCTAAATTCACCAAATTACTCCTGGTCCATAGTTGGATTATTTCCAACATGGAGCATTTTAGTTTGGAGATATTTGAGCATTTAAATATTTTATATAATTTTAAATGCCCAAATTCAAATATTTATGATTTAATTCAAAAACCCTAAGATGGCCTAGGAAAATGTGCACCACTTTTGGCAGAGGTTCTGAACCAAGACAAAAATGATGGGCATTTTAGAAGGGCATTTCAGGTTCATTGAAAAGTTTTTTTAGTAACCCTAGTTGGTTTCAGAGGGGACTGGGGGTTCTGTCATCCCCATTTCAAGTTTCTGATGAAAAAGTAGACATGATGCAACACTCTAATGCATGGCTAACTAGGATGTGACAACTCACCCCCACTCAAAAGAATCTCGTCCCAAGATTTGGGTTCCTCCGGGAAGAAGGCGGGATATTCAAGTCGAAGACGATCCTCCCTTTCCCAAGTTGCTTCATCCTCAGAATGGTGCGACCATTGAACTTTGAGAAACTTGATATTATGACGTCGGGTGGTACGTTCGGCTTGATCGAGGATACGAATGGGGTACTCTCGATATGTAAGATTATCTTGGAGATCAAGTGTTTCGTGGTCCACTCCCCGGGTAGGATCCGAGAAGCAACGCCTGAGTTGAGAAACGTGGAAGACATCGTGGACCCTGGAGAGGTGCGGAGGTAGTTCCAATTGGTAGGCAACTTCCCCTCGTTTGGCGAGAATGCGAAACGGTCCAATGTAACGAGGAGCCAATTTGCCTTTGATACCGAAACGATGGGTTCCCTTCAGAGGGGTGACCCGAAGATAAGCCTTCTCGTCAACCTCGAAAGTCATAGCCTTATGTTTTCGGTCATATTGACTCTTTTGACGAGATTGAGCTGTTTTCAACTTTTCACGAACGATACGAACTTGTTCTTCTGCTTCCTGAATCATATCCGGGCCAAAGAATTGTCTTTCCCCGGTCTCTGACCAGTTAAGGGGTGTTCGACACCGTCGTCCATAGAGAACTTCAAAAGGGGCTTTACCCAAGCTAGATTGATAGTTGTTGTTGTAAGCGAATTCGGCAAATGGAAGGCACTTCTCCCAGTCCATTCCGAATGAGATAACAGAGGCTCGAAGCATGTCTTCTAGAATCTGATTGACGCGTTCTACTTGACCACTCGACTGAGGGTGGAAGGCGGTGCTAAAAGAGAGACGGGTTCCCATAGCATTTTGGAAGCTTTCCCAAAATTGAGAGGTGAAAAGACTTCCTCGATCCGAGTTAATTTCCAAAGGAACACCATGGAGGGACACTATTCGGGAGATGTATAAGTCTGCCAGCTGGCTAGCGGTTATACTCTCACGAACGGGTAAGAAATGGGCTACTTTGGAAAGACGATCGACCACGACGAAAATAGCATTATTCCCTCTCTTGGTCCTGGGAAAACCGGTAATGAAATCCATACCAATTTTATCCCATTTCCATTCAGGAATAGCTAAGGGTTGAAGGGTGCCAGCAGGCCGTTGATGCTCTGCTTTTACACGACGACAGACGTCGCAATTAGCAATATACTAAGCAATTTCTCTCTTCATCCTAGTCCACCAGAACCTCTGGCGTAGGTCCTGATACATCTTAGTACTACCGGGATGAATGGTGAGAGGAGATTCGTGAGCTTCCTTAAGGATCAATCGCCTCAGGTTTCGCACTTTGGGAACCACTAGTCGATCCCCGAAGTATACTACCCCTTGATCATTAATGGAGAAACAATTCGCAACTCCTTTCTGGATGTTTCTCTTGATGCAAGAAATTCCCGGATCTACTTTCTGTGCTTTGATAATCTGATCCGTAAGGGTAGGTTTTGCCACCAAGGTGGAAAGAAAACCTTGAGGAACAATGTGAAGGTTAAGCTTCCGAAATTCCTCATGGAGAAGCGGTTGACTTTGTTGTAACATCAGGTTGTTACAATAAGATTTACGACTTAGCGCATCAGCCATGACGTTGGCTTTCCCTGGGGTATAGGTTATTCCTAAGTCGAAGTCTGTGATCAATTCAACCCAACGTCTTTGCCTGAGATTCAAATCCGGTTGGGTGAAAATATACTTCAGACTTTGGTGATCAGTGAATATTTCGCAACGATTACCGAGGAGGTAATGTCGCCAGGTCTTAAGTGCATAGACTATGGCTGCAAGCTCTAGATCATGAGTAGGATAATTCTCCTCATGTGGGTGCAATTGCCGTGAAGCGTAAGCAATTACGTGTCGGTCTTGCATAAGAATGCAACCTAGTCCTTGTCGCGAGGCGTCGCAGTAGATAACAAAGTCCTTGGAAAAGTCTGGCGGTACCAGTACGGGAGCAGAGGTCAGGCGTCTTTTCAGTTCCTGAAAGCTGTGCTCACATTGTGGAGTCCATTCGAACTTCTTATCTTTCTTGAGGAGTTCGGTTAGAGGTTTAGCAACTTTGGAGAAGTTCTCGGCAAAGCGACGACAATAGCTCGCTAAGCCTAGAAAACTCCGAACTTGCTTGACCGATTCGGGTGGAGTCCAATTAAGGACGGCTTGAACTCGCTCAGGGTTAACAGCAATACCTTTACCAGATATTACATGACCCAGATAGGTCACTTCTGACAACCAGAATTCACATTTAGAAAATTTGGCATAAAGGCGATGCTCTCGAAGTTTCTTCAACACTAGCCTTAGATGTTCGGCATGTTCTTCCTCGTTCTTGGAGTAGATGAGTATATCATCGAGGTAAACAACGACGAATTTATCCAAATACTCCATGAAGATTGAGTTCATTAACCGAGAAAAAGTGGCTGGAGCGTTGGTTAAACCGAAGGACATGACGGTGTACTCGTATTGGCCATAACGAGTAACAAAGGCCGTTTTAGGAATGTCCCCGTTTCTGATTTTGATTTGATGGTAGCCCAACCTCAAATCCATCTTGGAGAAGACTGAGGATCCAGCGAGCTGATCATACAGGTCGTTGATCCTGGGAAGTGGATATTTGTTCTTGATTGTGACCAAATTGACAGGTCGGTAATCTACAACCATCCGGTCCGTACCATCCTTCTTCTTGACGAATAGGACGGGGCAAGCCCACGGAGAAGAGCTAGGTCGGATGAAACCCTTTTTCAAGGACTCATCGAGTTGTTTCTTAAGCTCGGCTAGTTCTAGGGGTGCCATCTTATAAGGTCTTCTAGCAATCGGAACGGTTCCTGGAATGAGGTCTATTACGAACTCAACATCCCTGTCAGGTGGAACACCTGGCAATTCCTCTGGAAAGACATCCGGGAAGTCACGGACTACCAGAATGTCCTCAAGGTCTGGCAAAGGGCTGGCGTTAAGAGAATATAATTGTCGCTTGGCTATTCGGGTCAAGACATTGACTATCTTCCCCGAAGGATGGGTGAGTTGAACAGTCCTAGAGAAGCAATCAATTTTGGCTTGATGAGCTGACATCCAGTCCATACCCAAAATGATATTAATATCTGAAGATTTAAGGGCTATCAAAGACGCGAGGAAAACAAGTCTGTCGACTTGGATTTCATTTCCATAACTTACCCTAGAGGTCTGCCATCTAGAACCAGGGGTAGAAATTTCCATAGTGGATGGCATGTCACAGAATGCAACGTTATGCAAACGAGCATAATTTTCAGATATAAAAGAATGAGAGGCTCCTGTATCGAAAAGAACAGATGCCGGGTGGCAATTAACAAGAAGCGTACCGAGAACGACGTTGGGATCCTCTTGAGCTTCTTCGGCAGAGATACAGTTGACATGGCCACGTGAGGCGGTGACCGGCTTGGCGTGGAATATTTTTCCTGTCGGCTTGCCACGGCCAACAGCTTTAGCAGATTGATTGGGGTTGGTCTGGGGACACTCACGCATATAGTGACCAGATTCCCCACACTTAAAACAAGTCACGGAACTGGTACGTGGAGGAGCATTGTTGGTTGGACCCCCATAGGGCTTGGCTGGAGCAGACTGTTGAATAGGGCGAGGCGCCTGGAAAGATGGCCTCAGTGTGAACCTGGGTGGCAGGGCGGTGTTGGGTACCCACACGCGGCGCTTCTGAGGACCAGCACCGGATGAGGAACCCATATCACGGCCATGCTTGCGTGTTGCGTCATAGTCAGTCTGACCAGTTTCAGCACTGATGGCTTTATTGACAAGTTTCTGAAAAGATGTGCACTCATGCAGACGGAGGTCGCGGCGAAGCTCAGGACTAAGTCCCTTACGGAACCTTGCTTGCTTCTTGGCGTCAGTAGAAACTTCCTCGGTTGCATATCGTGCGAGATTACCAAACTCCCTGCTGTAAGCATCCACAGAAAGTCGGCCTTGGGTGAAACTGCAAAATTCTTCACGTTTACGGTCCATGAGACCCTCCGGAATGTGATGTTCACGGAAAGCCTCGCTGAACTCAGCCCAGGTAGTGACATGGCCTGCTGGGCGCATAGCTCCATAATTCTCCCACCATAGACTGGCGGGGCCTTCAAGATGATATGCAGCAAAGGTGACCTTGTCAGCCTCCGCTACCAGCGCGGAACGCAGTTTGTGAGCGATACTGCGAAGCCAGTCATCAGCGTCGAGAGGCTCGACGGAGTGGTGGAACGTGGGTGGATGTAATTTGATAAAATCACTGAGTGACACCAAATTAGTCCTCTGATGGTGTGCTGTGTTCTATTCAATACGCTCCAACAAACGGTTGGTCTCCCGCTTGTTTCTCTCAGCTTCCATCATAACCTCGGCTAGTGAAGGAGGATGAGGCAGATTTGCATCCCTGACTTCACTGCCTTCAGCCTGCTCTTGAGGAGCAGGGTTAGTGCGCGTGTTGACCATCCTAGGTAAACAAGACAATGATTTAGTCAGGATGATAAAATTCCGACATAGGATATAAAATGTAAGGAATAACTCGAAATGCAAGATGATCATCCGTATGACATGGTAAAATACAGAAACTGCTTCTTTATTCCATCGTCATACACACCATACAGGGTTTAGTACAAGACCAAACAAAGTACTAATACGGTGAAAAGAGGATTACATCTCATCGGAGGCATTCCAAGCTCCTATACATTATTCTTCTACACCTCCGGAAAAGTACAAACTAGGTCATATCCCACGAGTCACGCGGGACGATAGATGACACAGCTAGTGCGAACTAGTGATACAACCACTAACTCAGACCGATCCGTAGTAGTCCTCGTAGAAGTCACCTCCATAGCCTGGAAGCTCAACATGATCATCCGGAAACAGACGATCTCGCGGAGCCTGTGGACCATAGGGGCTAGGATGAGGTCTTGGACCAACAGACGGTGGCCTGCGGGGACCGCGAGGTGGGGTGATGCCTCCTACATCACGCCAACCCATCACGTCTGGCAGAGCAGATCTCACAGGATAGAGATCGCGCATATCTGAATATCCAGCTTGCACCGCCGGTGCGAACCGAGTCAAAGTAGCCCAGTGGTCAGCACGGGTATTGAAGAGCTCTAACCTTAAGGCCCGATTTTCACGGTCCTTATCCTCGAGCATCTCAGCAGTGGTGCGAGTCCGTGAATCCTCCTGGGTGGGGTCAGCATATATAGCCTGGAGATACCCTTGTGCTCCCGGAAGTGATCCTGGCATATACCGGAAATCAGAGTCCCGAAATAAACCAGATCTGACTCGCATAATGGTCATCATAGAGTAGGCGGCGTCCTGCACAGCCATCTCAATAGTAACCCCGAGTCCATAGGAGCAGTGAAGAGGCTCGGTGGATCTAGGATAAGATGGAAATATCCTGACAGTGCAGAGATACTGGCTTTGGTTAAAGTCTCGGAATTGCTCTTCGACCATGTACTCGGGATACCAGCGGTATCCAGCCTCAATCATTACCCTGACCAACTTGGCAGTATGGCCGGGTACATCTAGACATCGAGTCAGGCGAACCACTTGATTGAGGTCGCGAGTGGCCATCTGAAAGCACAATCATAATGCAAAGGCATTAGAATTTCTAGCAAAATTTCGGCAGCATAACAGCTGTAAATGCTCAAAAAGGATTTTGAGACATTTGACAAAGGATTTCGTGCACACTCAACATCATCATTTCAAAGTTCTGAAACCATTCTAGCAACATAATATGGTAGTAGAACTGAACTAGGCTTGTAACCATCAAACTTGTAAGGTACTACTGATTAGTAACTCGTGATCCTGATAGAGAGAACAGATCCTAATTCCTTAACCCCACGGTGGAAGAATGGACTGACTCAGATCAGAAAGTCATAAGATAAAGGAGTAAAAAGAGCCTTACGTTCCAACCCACAAACAATTCCCCTACATATAACTAAAGAATTTCTAGACTCAACATCGACCAGTTTGGCTTGGAGAACCTACAGGCAGTCCGGCTCTGATGCCAACGCTGTCAGGACCCCGACTCGATGTCACATCGATCTAGCCGGTAACACCTCATATCACTTTGCGGCCTCACGCACGGTATCCCCACGGGTGTCGCCTTACCTTTGCCCGGGACCGTTTGCGCCTTTTGGCTCACGTATATGATAGTGTCGCTAGCATCCATATGATAAGGAGCCCGGGCTGACATGACTAGTCGTAAACCCAAAGTGGCACAGACTTACAGGGACAGACATCCATGACCCAGCTTCGAACGTGTCGGTCATCAGCAAGTGGGTCCGGGCTGTAGCACTGGGCTAGCAGGACTCCGGTAAACCGGGCTGTAGCGGGCTAACAGGACTCCGGTACTCAATGCGTGACATTTCCCCGAAGGGACAGACACAGGAACGAAGAAGGACACATGCCGGCCAGCCTAAGTGTTCCAGAGCAGTAGCAAGCTACCATGGCTCAGCGGTAACACTAGGAGACATTTCCCGGTAAGAGAGGCTACTAAAGATAAACAACTAGATAGTCAGATCCCACACATACCAAGCATTTCAATCATACACACAATATGCTCGATATGTGCAAATACAATGAAGCATCACAACATGACTCTATGACACAAGTACTTTATTTAAGGCTCAGGGAGCCATACATATCATACACAAAGGTACGGGTCTCATGACCCAACATACAAGTCATACAGTCATACAAACCAACAGCGGAAGTACATTGTCTGAGTACAGACAACTAGTAAAATAAAAGAGGCTTGGAAAGCCTAGCTATACTACGTGGTCCATCACAAGCTCAGGGTCACCACCTGGGTCTTTAGCCTACTCGTTGATGTCAACGTCTACATAGAACCCATCAGAAGGGGTTGCAGCGTCTTCTGTAAAAATGTAGATTATAGCAACATGAGTACAAAGGTACTCAACAAGACTTACATCAGATCCTACATACATGCATATTATCAAGAAAGGTTGGTGGGGTTATTGCAGCAAGCCAGCTTTGACTCTTGGCTAGACTATCCTACGATACTCCAACCTGAAATGGTTTTGCGCACACAAGTCCACTACTCACCACTTCAATACACTACCGAGGATCCACCTCCGTCTTCCTACGGAAGAGCCATCCTCGGCACTCACACTTATCTTGAGGCTTTTAGTAGTTTCCATTTACTTGTCTATGAACTGTATAGGCAACCAAGTAGTCCTTTACCGCGGACGCGGCTATTCGAATAGATCATGTTAACCCTGCAGGGGTGTACTTCTTCATACACGCTCTCACCACTTACCGTCGTTTACACGACATGTACTCGGCAACCTTCAAGCGGAAGCCCAACGTGGGTGTCGGCCTCAACCTACCTAATCACCTAAGCCTCCAGTCCAGGTTTACCGCCTATTCAGGTTTCATCCGCAGGGAGTCCGGCCGAGGTTTCCCATACGGCCCCGAACGATGTGAACAGGGTTCCCGAGATACCTAACGGGTATTCGGTACACCCGGCCACGTACCTACCGCATCACAGCCCACCCCTACGGTCAGCGCTGTCCACGGCCTCCAGTAGACTACAAACACCAGAAACTACTTGCAACTCCTGGACGGAGAACTAGGGTGAATAAGAAGCCGAGAGGGTCCATTGGTTTCGGGCCCAATGCATGGTAGTAGCTGATTCTTAAATCACACATACAGATCTCAGTGCTTAAGGTCGGCTTCAATGAAACAACCCACCATGTACTCCTACATGGCCTCCCATCGATACCTTTACCAAATCGTGTTCACCATACCACTCTCATTACTGACATAATCATTTCACTCTAGCCCATCACCCAGATGAACCAGACCTGACACGACTCTAAGCATAGCAGGCATAGCAAGGTAGGAACAACACATACATATGGCTCAAACAACTCCTACACATGCTAGTGGGTTTCATCTAGTTACTGTGGCAATGACAGGTCATGCAGAGGAAATGGGTTCAACTACCGTAGCACACAGCAGTTTGAAACGCGTTGTCTTAATGCAGTAAAAGAGAGCAGGAGCGAGAACATGGGATTGTATCGATATGATCAAATGGTTGGTTGCTTGCCTGATGGTTCGATGCACTGATACGGTTCTTCATTAGGGTAATCACGGTACTCCTCGGAGGCAGAACCTGTCGCAAAGGACATCGATACACAAGCATCACCAAACAATGTGCAACAATATGATGCATGCATGAAACATGGCAATATGAGTGTGTTGGGCTAATGCAACTAAAACCAGAAGGGTTTGAACAAATTTGAATCAAGATTCAAATTTCAAACTCAAACATGGCCTCTTTAAGTGCTTTTCCTTGTTCTGCATTTAACATCAATTTAACTTGTTTGATCATGCATGAAAATAGTACAGATGGATAGATTGGATTTTTCTGATCATTTTTCATATATAATTTGTCCAATTTGGAGTTACAGAATAAAAGTTATGAATTTTTGAAGTTTAAATAATATTCTGGAATTTCCTGTGTAAAAATATAATTCCAGTAATTAGATTACTGCGTCAGCACTACGTCATGATGACGTCAGTGGTCAACGGGCTGGTCCAGGTCAAACTGACCAGTGGGTCCCGCATGTCAGTATTCAATTAGTTTAATTAAATTAGATTTAAACTAACTGGATTAATTAGCAGAGGGGGCCCCACATGTCATAGACCCAGGGGGTCAACCGGGGCCCACCCGTGGTCAAAGTCAGAGTCAAACACGCCGGCGTCTAGCCGCCGGCGAGCCCGACGCGGCGGCGAAAGTGCTTTTTGCCATTCCGGCAACCAAATGGACGGCGGAAAGCATCTACGTGTTGCTGAGGTTGAGCCGCGACTATTGGTGGTGGTGGTTGGGCTCGGGGTGGCCGGAGTTGGCGCCGGCGGCGACTTTGGCGGCCGCCGGAGTTCGGTTGAAGACGAACTCGTGGCTAGAGTGTGTGGTGAGGTGCGGGGAGTGCATGGTTAGCCCCAACGCGGCGTGGTGAGTGCGATGGACAAGGCGAGGTGGCCGGAGGATGGCCGGGAGCACGTCGGCGAAGAGGTCCGTGACGGCGCGTGCGGGTGAGCTTAGTGTGCTCGCTGTGGTGCACGAGAGAGAGAAAGAGAGGAAGGGGAAGTTAGCCCAGCTCACTGCGGTTTTGATGGAAAGGACGGCGTGGTCGGGGACGAGCTGCTGCGGCGGCGACGGCGAAGGGGATCTCCGGCGATGGCGGTTCGGGCGAGGTTGGTGCGGCGGCTTCGGGGCACGCGAGCGCTCGGGGCTCGGCTAGCTCGAAGAAGTAGAGGACGGCGGAGCTTCTAGACACGGTGGCGCGGCATGGAGACGACGGGGAGCACAGCTACGGCGGCGGTGCGGCGACGGTGGCGTCGGCCATGGCGTGGGAGCGCGAGGGAGAGGAACTGGGGGCGAATGGAGGTGTCCAGGGGGGTCGGGGCGCGACGTGGAGCTCGTCCAGGCCATCAGGGCGGCGAGAGGGGGAAGCAGGGCGGCGTGCAGCTGCGTGGCGAGCTGCGGTGCCGCCGCCGAGCACCTTGGCTGCCTGCCTGGCAAGCCAAGCAGCTCGCTGGAGCGGTGGCCGGGCTGGGCCGGCCAGGTGGGCTGGCTGGTGGGCCTGTGGTGGCGCCAGGTAAGTTTTCCCTTTTCCTTTCTGTTTCTGTTTTTTTTTATTTCTGCAACTTTGTTGAATTAAATAAAATACTTAGTCAACTCCTAAATTCACCAAATTACTCCTGGTCCATAGTTGGATTATTTCCAACATGGAGCATTTTAGTTTGGAGATATTTGAGCATTTAAATATTTTATATAATTTTAAATGCCCAAATTCAAATATTTATGATTTAATTCAAAAACCCTAAGATGGCCTAGGAAAATGTGCACCACTTTTGGCAGAGGTTCTGAACCAAGACAAAAATGATGGGCATTTTAGAAGGGCATTTCAGGTTCATTGAAAAGTTTTTTTAGTAACCCTAGTTGGTTTCAGAGGGGACTGGGGGTTCTGTCATCCCCATTTCAAGTTTCTGATGAAAAAGTAGACATGATGCAACACTCTAATGCATGGCTAACTAGGATGTGACATCAACCTACTGCACCTACTGAAAATATTTATTATGAAGTTCCTTCAGGTATGATAGAGAAACTTCTAGCAAATCCTTATGTAGGAGATGGAACATTACATCCCGATTTGCATCTAATCTATGTGGATGAAGTTTGTTGATTATGTAAGCTTGCAGGTATGCCCGAGAATGTTGTAAACAATAAGGCCTTCCCTTTATCTTTGAAGGGAAAGGCATTGACATGGTATAGGTTTTGTGATGATATTGGATCATGGAACTACAACCGATTGAAATTGGAATTTCATCAGAAGTTTTATCCTATGCATCTGGTTCATCGTGATCGGAATTATATATATAATTTTTGGCCTCGTGAAGGAGAAAGTATCGCTCAAGCTTGGGGGATGCTTAAGTCAATGTTATATTCATGCTCCAATCATGAGCTCTCAAGATAAATTATAATTTAGAACTTTTATGCTCAGCTTTCTCATAATGATCGATCCATGCTCGATACTTCTTGTATTGGTTCTTTTATGAAGAAGGATATTGAATTCAAATGGGATTTATTGGAAATAATTAAACGCAACTCTGAAGATTGGGAACTCGACGAAGGTAAGGAGTCAGGTATAAACCTTAAGTTTGATTGTTTTAAATCTTTTATGGATACCGATGCTTTTCGTGAATTTAGCACTAAATATGGACTTGACTCCGAGATAATAGCTTCGTGAATCCTTTGCTACTCATGTTGATCTCCCTAAGGAGAAGTGGTTTAAATATCATCCTACCGTTGAAGTTAAAGTAGTAGAACCTATTAAAGTTGAAGAAGAAACTATTACTTATAATGTTGATCCTATTGTTCCTACTGCTTATTTTGAGAAACCACCTTTTCCTGTTAGAATAAAGGATCATGCTAAAGCTTCAACTGTGGTTCGTAAGAGTTATACTAGAACATCTATACCCCCCCCAGCAAATTAAAGTTGAACCTAGTATTGCTATAGTTAAAGATCTCTTGGTTTATAATACTAAAGGGCATGTTATTTATTTCTGTGATGAAGGTGCTAGGATTGCTAAACCTGATACTAAAGATAAACATGGACCTATTGTTGGCAAAATAGATCATTGTTATCATGGTGATGTGGGTGCTAGTGTGAGTGCAATTCCTTATTCCTTATATAAAGAAATTATGAATGATATTGCACCTGCTGAGATAGAAGATATTGATGTTACTATTAAGCTTGCCAATAGAGATACTATATCACCAATTGGTATTGTTAGAGATGTTGAAGTCTTGTGTGGGAAAATTAAATATCCTACTGATTTTCTTTCTTGCTTCCCCACAAGATATTTTTTTGTCCTATTATATTTGGTAGACCTTTCTTGAATACTGTTAATGCTAAGATATACTGCGAGAAAGATATTGTTACTGTTGGTTTAGGGGTAATGTCTCATGATTTTAATTTCTCTAAATTTCGCAGACAATCGCATGATAAATAATTACCTAGTAAGGATGAAATTGTTGGTCTTGCTGCTATTGCTATGCCTCCTACTGATCTATTAGAATAATATTTGCTAGACCATGAAAATGATATGTTTATGAATGAAAGAAGGGAAATAGATGAAATATTATTTAATCAAGGGCCTATTTTGAAACACAATTTGCCTGTTGAAATCCTTGGGGATCCTCCTCCAACCAAAGGTGATCCCGTGTTTGAGCTTAAACAATTACCTGATACTTTGAAATATGCTTATCTTGATGAAAAGAAGATATATCCTGTTATTATTAGTGCTAACCTTTCAGAGCATGAAGAAAAGAAATTATTGAAAACTCTAATGAAGCGTCGTGCTGCTATTGGATATACTCTTGATGATCTTAAGGGCATTAGTCCCACTCTATGTCAGCACAAAATTAAATTGGAGAATGATGCTAAACCAGCTGTTGATCACCAACGATGGTTAAATCCTAAGATGAAAGAATTGGTAAGAAATGAAATACTAAAGCTTCTAGAAGCAGGTATAATTTATCCTATTGCTGACAGTAAATGGGTAAGTCATGTTCATTGTGTCCCTAAGAAGGGAGGTATTACTGTTGTTCCTAATGATAAGAATGAATTGATCCCACAAAGAATTGTTACAGGTTATAGAATGGTAATTGATTTCCGTAAATTGAATAAAGCTACTAGAAAAGATCATTAACCTCTACCTTTTATCGATCAAATGCTAGAAAGACTATCCAAACATACACATTTTTGCTTTCTAGATGGTTATTCTGGTTTTTCTCAAATACCTATGTCAAAAGATGATCAGGAGAAGACCACTTTTACTTTCCCTTTTGGTACCTTTGCTTATAGACGTATCCTTTTGGTTTATGCAATGCACCTGCTACCTTTCAAAAATGTATGACTGCTATATTCTCTGACTTCTGTGAAAAGATTGTTGAGGTTTTCATGGATGATTTCTCCATTTACGAAACTTCTTTTGTTGATTGCTTAAGCAACCTTGATCGAGTTTTGCAGAGATGTGAAGAAACTAATCTTGTCTTAAATTGGTTGAAGTGTCACTTTATGGTTAATGAAGGTATTGTCTTGGGGCATAAAATTCCTGAAAGAGGTATTGAAGTTGATAAAACTAAAGTCAATGCTATTGAAAAGATGTCGTATCTTAAAGATATCAAAGGTATAAGAAGCTTCCTAGGTCATGTTGATTTCTATAGGAGGTTTATTAAAGACTTCTCTAAAATTTCTAGGTCTCTCACTAATCTCTTGCAAAAAGATGTTCCTTTTGTTTTTGATGATTATTGTGTAGAAGCATTGGAAATGCTTAAGAAAGCTTTGATTTCTGCACCTATTGTTCAGCCACCTGATTGGAATTTACCGTTTGAAATTATGTGTGATGCTAGTGATTATGTTGTTGGTGTTGTTCTAGGGAAAAGAGTTGATAAGAAATTGAATGTTATTCATTATGCTAGTAAAACTCTAGACAGTGCCCAAAGAAATTATGCTACTACTGAAAAATAATTTTTAGCAGTTGTTTTTGCTTGTGATAAGTTCAGATCTTATATTGTTGATTCCAAAGTAACTGTTCACACTGATCATGTTGCTATTAAATATCTTACAGAAAAGAAGGATGCTAAACCTAGAATTATTAGATGGGTTCTCTTGTTACAAGAATTCATATTGCATATTATTGATAGAAAGGGGGCTGAGAACCCCGTTGCAGACAACTTGTCTAGGTTAGAAAATGTTCTTGATGACCCACTGCCTATTGATGATAGCTTTCCTAATGAACAATTAGCTGTCATAAATGCTTCTTGTAATACTCCATGGTATGCTGATTATGCTAATTACATTCTTGCTAAATTTATACCACCTAGTTTCACATACCAGCAAAAGAAAAAGTTTTTCTATGATCTAAGACATTACTTTTGGGATGACCCACACCTAAGTAGATGGTGTTATTAGATGTTGTGTACCTAAGAATGAACAGAGACATATCCTACGCAAGTGCCACTCCGAGTCTTACGGAGGACACCACGCCAGAGATAGAACTGCACATAAGGTATTGCAATATGGTTTGTATTGGCCTAATCTCTTCAAGGATGCGCGTAAGTTTGTCTTGTCTTGCGATGAATGTCAAAGAATTGGTAATATTAGTAGACGTCAGGAAATGCCTATGAATTATTCACTTGTTATTGAACCATTTGATGTTTGGGGCTTTGATTATATGGGACCTTTTCCTTCCTCTAATGGGTGTACACATATTTTAGTTGCTGTTGATTACGTTACTAAGTGGGTAGAAGCTATTCCAACTAGTAGTGCTGATCATAACACTTCTATTAAAATGCTTAAAGAAGTTATTTTTCCGAGGTTTGGAGTCCCTAGATATTTAATGACTGATGGTGGTTCACATTTTATTCATGGTGCTTTCCGTAAAATGCTTGCTAAATATGATATCAACCATAGAATTGCATCTCCATATCAACCTCAGTCTAGTGGTCAAGTAGAATTGAGTAATAGAGAGATTAAATTGATTTTGCAAAAGATCGTTAATAGATCTAGAAAGAATTGGTCTAAGAAACTTGATGATGCATTATGGTCTTATAGAACTGCTTATAAGAATCCTATGGGTATGTCCCCGTATAAAATGGTTTATGGAAAAGCATATCACTTGCCTCTTGAATTAGAACATAAGGCATATTAGGCTATTAAAGAGCTCAATTATGATTTCAAACTTGCCAGTGAGAAGAGGTTATTTGACATTAGCTCACTTGATGAATGGAGAACCCAAGCCTATGAGAATGCCAAGTTGTTTAAAGAAAATGTTAAAAGATGGCATGACAAAAGGATACAAAAGCGTGAGTTTAATATAGGTGATCATGTCTTGTTATAAAACTCCCGTTTACGATTTTTTGTAGGAAAGCTTCTCTCTAAATGGGCTTACATTATCGCAGAGGTTTATCATTCTGGTGCCATAAAAATCAACAACACCGGAGGCACAAATCCAAAGGTGGTAAACGGTCAAAGAATCAAACATTATATCTCAGGTACTCCCATAAATGTTGAGACCAATATAATTAATACCATAACACGGGAGGAGTACATAAGGGATACTTTCCAGAACGTTTCAGACTCCGAAAAGGAATAGGTATGTGCACTACAAAAAAAAGACACATCCGTGACATTTTGGGCCGAACGAATTTTTTTTCTGTCATACATATGACACTTCTATGACGATAATTGTGACAAAACCCCGTATCATCATAGATGTGGTGGGCTCCAACTTCTATGACAAAAAATCATGACAGAAAATGGGCTTTTCGTCCAGGGCGGGCCGGAGACGCAGTTGCATGACATTCTTTGGGCCGTCCATGATGGAAAAAACCGTGGTAGAAGCGAGGGGGAGGAAAATTTCGGGGAGTTCCCCGTTACTGTGGGAGGTCGGGGCCGAG
Organism: Triticum aestivum; assembly: GCF_018294505.1. NCBI lineage: Eukaryota > Viridiplantae > Streptophyta > Magnoliopsida > Poales > Poaceae > Triticum > Triticum aestivum. The sequence continues at coordinate 502,447,992 of NC_057800.1, read as the reverse complement.
CGATGCGCGTTTCTCTTGTACATGTACGCACGTGTGTGCGAGGCGTTGGTTCTAACTGAACCCGAGCGAGGCGTTGGGCTCTAACTGAACCCGAGCGATTGCACTGCAGGCTACGCGTTACTGAACCCAAGCGATCGATCGATGGCTGTTAACTGAACCCGATCGAGCGATTCCTTGTCTACTACAGCTAACTGAAGCCGATCGATGGGATGAACAGTGAGCGTTGCGGGGGGGTTTGGATGAACAGTGAGCGGTGGCGTTGCCTCTGGATGAACAGAACCCCATGGTGTGGTGGAGGGCTGGATGAACAGTAGACGGTGGAGGGGTGCCCGTGGAGGGGTGGATGAACAGGACCCCATGGTGTGGAGGGCAGGATGAACAGTAGACGGGGGAGGGGTGCCCGTGGAGGGGTGGTTGAACAGGACCCCATGGTGTGGAGGGCTGGATGAACAGTAGACGGTGGAGGGGTGGTTGAACAGTAGCCGGTGGAGTAGCGCGCGATGGAGGCTGGATGAACAGGAGCCCATGGAGGCTGGAGGAGGTAGACGGTGGATGAACAGTAGCTCGTGGAGGCTGGAGGGGGTCGACGATGGAGATGAACAGTATCCCGTGGAGTCCCATTTTGCGGTACGCCACACCCCTCCCGATGAACAGGACCCCCGTTTCGACCGTAGCGCTCCAACACAAGTCTGTTTCCTCCGTTTTGCGGTATGCCACACCCCTCCCGATCAACAGGACCCCCGTTTCGACCGTAGGAGGTCCGTTTCCTCCGTTTTGCGGTACGGCACACCCCTCCCGATCAACAGGACCCCCGCTTCGACCGTAGGAGGTCCATTTCCTCTGTTGTGCGGTACGCCAGGCCTCATTTCCATCGCCTGTTCCGTCCAAGCCCTCCCGATGAACACGACCACGCATTCCGTTCCGACCCATGAACACGACGCATTCCGTTGCCTCCCCATGAACACGACGATGATGATGTTTCTCCGTTCCGACCCAACCATGTACACGAGCCCTCGCCGTACGTATGCGCGAGTAGGTGTTTGAGACCCCGCCCGTATGTACACATACGTGGCCCTATTTTCTTTCTTGCACCCTGGCCGCTGTACGTACGTGTACATGCTACGTGCGCGCCTCTACTACGACACGTGCGCGCCTCTACTACGACACGTGTGCCTCTACATCGACCAGTATGTACATACACGTTCGCGACCAGAATGTCAACGCTACGTACGCTTCGACCAGGTGGGTCCCGACTGTCAGGCACTTCCTTGCCGGCGAAGATGTAGCTGGTGGGTCCCAGCAGTCAGGGGCGAATCGTTTTTTTTGCCCGGACGCACTTCCTTGCGTGCGAAGATGTAGCTGGTAGGTCCCAGCAGTCGGGGGGCTGGTGGGTCCCAGCAGTCAGGGGGGCGAATCGTTTTGGTTTTTTTGCCCGGACGCACTCCTTTGCATGCGAAGATGTAGCTGGTGGGTCCCAGCAGTCAGGGGGGCGAATTGTTTTTTTTGCCCGGACACACTTCCTTGCGTGTGAAGGTGTAGCTGGTGGGTCCTAGCAGTCAGGGGGAAACATTTTTTTCGCGAAATACGGTGGCCCGTCCGATGGGTCCCTGCTGTCAGGTGGAGGAATCATTATTTTCCGCGTAATAAGGAGGCACTTCCTTGCTGCCGCCATGGACCAAGCTGTCATCCTCTCCACGTACAGTCCACGTCCGATGGAAGTTGTTCCTTGACCACGTTGACCACGCCGCGCCGAGAGGACCAGGGCGGTGGACGACGGCGAGGCCTAGGAAGGGGACGACGGGGAGCCGGGGAAGACACGACAGTGGAAGCCCCCGCGCGCGAAGAGGAGTATGAGGGTTCACTGGTTCAGCTGCGGTGTTAGGCTACCGTCGTCGCAGGGCCTAGCCAGCGGTGGGAATAGTAGGGGGCGGTGAGGCCTCCGCGGCAGCACAGCCGGCCACGGGAGGCAAGAGCATGTGGCACGACCGGCGCTGCTTTGGGCGGCTGGAGCAAGAAGACCAGAGGTTGAAGAAGCACTACGGCCGTTGGATGGACATCATACGGTCAATGGAGCTAGAAATCATTCATATTGACTAAGTTGACAAAGCCCTTCATCCCTGTCAACTTAGTAGGCCCACAAGTCAGCCTCCCACCAAGGTGGGTCCCAGCTAGCCGGGGGAGTATTCATTTTTTGTGCGTAATAAGGAGGCACTTCTGGTGGGTCCGAGCTGACAGCGGGGGGAACGCTTTTTTTGCGAAATACGGTGGCCCGTCCGGTGGGTCCCAGCAGTCAGGGGGAAACGATTTTTTCACAAAATACTGGTGGCCCGTCCGGAGGGTCCCTGCTGTCAGGTGGAGGAATAATTATTTTGCACGTAATAAGGAGGCACTTCCTTGCTGCGGCCGTGGACCCAGCTGTCAGCCTCTCCATGTACAGTCCACGTCCGATGGAAGCCGTCCCTTGACCACGTTGACCACGCCGCGCCGAGCGCACCAGGGCTATATATAATAATTTATATATAGCTCATGGAAACTTCTTATGCAATTTATTGCAGTCGTTTTTTTGGTTGGCCAGGGGCAATTTCGCATATTTTTGTGGGTTCCAAACTATTTTTAATACTGAAATGTCCAGCCAGATTTAAAGTACTTTGAAGATATATTTAAATTAGGTTACTGCCTAGTGAAATAGGAATATGAAAATGTGATAAAATTAAGAAATTATAAAGTAATTGCCAATTTGTCATCTGTTTTTATATTTACAACCCATTTCATATTACTTTCAAGATTTGCAGAAGTCTTGAAAGAGTTGCAGCCCAACAGGGCATAGAAAAATAAGTAGGCATCGATTGGGTGTTCTTCAGAAAAAATAAACTGGGATCATTTTCACAAAGAAAAATAGTTGGGCTGGTCACATGGTGAACATAAAATATAAGCCTGGGCTAGACGGGCCACAGCCCAATTCAAACCCTGCTCCGTCTGAACAATACCAAACAAAAAAAATACTGCTCAAGTAGCTACGTCCTAGGTGTCAGCCAATCTTGTGTTGTTCTCTTGTCTATTGACTATATACGCTCACAATGTCGTGGGTCCCAGATGTCAGGAAAACACTAGGAGGAAGCATCTTATTTTTCCATACGCTGACGTGGTGGGCCCCTACTGTCTGTTGGGGAACGTAGTAATTTCAAAAAAAATCCTACGCACACACAAGATCATGGTGATGCATAGCAATGAGAGGGGAGAGTGTTGTCTATATACCCTCGTAGACCGGCAACGGAAGTGTTGACACAACGTAGAGGAAGTAGTCGTACGTCTTCCCGATCCGACCGATCCAAGTACCGAACGTACGGCACCTCCGAGTTCTGCACACGTTCAGCTCGATGACGATCCCCGGACTCCGATGCAGCAAAGTGTCGGGGAAGAGTTCCGTCAGCACGACGGCGTGGTGACGATCTTGATGTTCTACCGTCGCAGGGCTTCGCCTAAGCACCGCTACAATATTATCAAGGACTATGGTGGAAGGGGGCACCGCACACGGCTAAGAAAACGATCACGAGGATCAACTTGTCTGTCTAGAGGTGCCCCCTTGCCCCCGTATATAAAGGAGCAAGGGGAGGTGCGGCCGGCCCTAGGAGGAGGCGCGCAGGACGAGTCCTACTCCACCGGGAGTAGGACTCCCCCCTTTCCCTAGTTGGATTAGGACTTGGGGGGAAGGAGGAGAGGGAAGAAAGGAAAGGGGGGGCGCCGCCCCCCTCCTTGTCCAATTCGGACTTGGGGGGGAGAGGGGCGCGCGGCAGCCCCTAGGCCTCCTCTCCTCTTCCTCCACTAGGCCCATTAAGGCCCATTTGGTTACCGGGGGGTTCCGGTAACCTCCCGATACTCCGGTAAAATGCCGATTTCACCCGGAACACTTCCGATGTCCAAACATAGGCTTCCAATATATCAATCTTTATGTCTCGACCATTTCGAGACTCCTCGTCATGTCCGTGATCACATCTGGGACTCCAAACAAACTTCGGTACATCAAAATATATAAACTCATAATGAAACTGTCATCGTAACGTTAAGCGTGCGGACCCTACGGGTTCGAGAACAATGTAGACATGACCGAGACATGTCTCCGGTCAATAACCAATAGCGGAACCGGGATGCTCATATTGGCTCCTACATATTCTACGAAGATCTTTATCGGTCAGACCGCATAACAACATACGTTGTTCCCTTTGTCATCGGTATGTTACTTGCCCGAGATTCGATCATCGGTATCTCAATATCTAGTTCAATCTCGTTACCGGCAAGTCTCTTTACTCATTTCGTAATACATCATCTTGCAACTAACTCATTAGTTGTAATGCTTGCAAGGTTTATGTGATGTGCATTACCGAGAGGGCCCAGAGATACCTCTCCGACAATCGGAGTGACAAATCCTAATCTCGAAATACGCCAACCCAACATGTACCTTTGGAGACACCTGTAGAGCTCCTTTATAATCACCCAGTTACGTTGTGACGTTCGGTAGCACACAAAGTGTTCCTCCGGCAAACGGGAGTTTCATAATCTCATGGTCATAGGAACATGTATAAGTCATGAAGAAAGGAATAGCAAAATACTAAACGATCGGGTGCTAAGCTAATGGAATGGGTCATGTCAATCACATCATTCTTCTAATGATGTGATCCCGTTAATCAAATGACAACACATGTCTATGGTTAGGAAACATAACTATCTTTGATTAACGAGCTAGTCAAGTAGAGGCACACTAGTGACGTTTGGTTTGTCTATGTATTCATACAAGTATTATGTTTCCGGATAATACAATTCTAGCATGAATAATAAACATTTATCATGATATAAGGAAATAATTAATAACTTTATTATTGCCTCTAGGGCATATTTCCTTCAGTATCCCACTTGCACTAGAGTCAATAATCTAGATTACAAAGTAATGATTCTAACACCCATGGAGCTTTGGTGTTGATCATGTTTTGCTCGTGGAAGAGGCTTAGTCAATGGGCCTGCTACATTCAGATCCGTATGTATCTTGAAAATCTCTATGTCTCCAACCTGGACTAGATCCCGGATGGAATTGAAGCGTCTCTTGATGTGCTTGGTTCTCTTGTGAAATCTGGATTCCTTTGCCAAGGCAATTGCACCAGTATTGTCACAAAAGATTTTCATTGGACCCGATGCACTAGGTATGACACCTAGATCGGATATGAACTCCTTCATCCAGACTCCTTCGTTTGCTGCTTCCGAAGCAGCTATATACTCCGCTTCACATGTAGATCCTGCCACAACGCTTTGTTTAGAACTGCACCAACTGACAGCTCCACCGTTTAATGTAAACACGTATTCGGTTCGCAATTTAGAATCGTCCGGATCAGTGTCAAAGCTTGCATCAACGTAACCATTTACGATGAGCTCTTTGTCACCTCCATATACGAGAAACATATCCTTAGTCCTTTTCAGGTATTTCAGGATGTTCTTGACCGCTGTCCAGTGGTCCACTCCTAGATTACTTTGGTACCTCCCTGCTAGACTTATAGCAAGACATACATCAGGTCTGGTACACATCATTGCATACATGATAGAGCCTATGGCTGAAGCATAGGGAACATCTTTCATTTTCTCTCTATCTTCTGCATTGGTCGGGCATTGAGTCTTACTCAATTTCACACCTTATAACACAGGCAAGAATCCTTTCTTTGCTTGATCCATTCTGAACTTCTTCAAAATTTTGTCAAGGCATGTGCTTTGTGAAAGTCCAATTAAGCGTCTTGATCTATCTCTATAGATCTTATGCCCAATATGTAAGCAGCTTCACCGAGGTCTTTCATTGAAAAACTCTTATTCAAGTATCCCTTTATGCTATTCAGAAATTCTATATCATTTCCGATTAGTAAGATGTCATCTACATATAATATCATAAATGCTACAGAGCTCCTACTCACTTTCTTGTAAATACAGGCTTCTCCAAAAGTCTGTACAAAACCAAATGCTTTGATCACACTATCAAAGCGTTTATTCCAACTCTGAGAGGCTTGCACCAGTCCATAAATGGACCGCTGGAGATTGCACACTTTGTTAGCTCCCTTTGGATCGACAAAACCTTCTGGCTGCATGATATACAACTCTTCTTCCAGAAATCCATTCAGGAATGCAGTTTTGACATCCATCTGCCAAATTTCATAGTCATAAAATGCGGCAATTGCTAACATGATTCGGATAGACTTAAGCATCGCTACGGGTGAGAAGGTCTCATCGTAGTCAATCCCTTGAACTTGTTGAAAACCTTTTGCGACAAGTCGAGCTTTGTAGACAATAACATTACCGTCAGCGTCATTCTTCTTCTTGAAGATCCATTTATTCTCAATTGCTTGCCGATCTTTGGGCAAGTCAACCAAAGTCCACACTTTGTTCTCATACATGGATCCCATCTCAGATTTCATGGCTTCAAGCCATTTTGCGGAATCTGGGCTCACCATTGCTTCTCCATAGTTCGTAGGTTCATCATGATCTAGTAGCATGACTTCCAGAACAGGATTACCATACCACTCTGGTGCGGATCTTACTCTGGTTGGTCTACGAGGTTCAGTAGTATCTTGTTCTGAAGTTTCATGATCATCATCATTAGCTTCCTCACTAATTGGTGTAGATGTCACAGAAACCTACTTTCCAATAAGGGAGCAGGTATAGTTACCTCATCAAGTTCTACTTTCCTCCCACTCACTTCTTTCGAGAGAAACTCCTTCTCTAGAAAGTTTCCGAATTTAGCAACAAAAGTCTTGCCTTCGGATCTGTGATAGAAGGTGTATCCAATAGTTTCCTTTGGATATCCTATGAAGACACATTTCTCCGATTTGGGTTCGAGCTTATCAGGTTGAAGCTTTTTCACATAAGCATCGCAGCCCCAAACTTTCAAAAACGACAACTTTGGTTTCTTGCCAAACCACAGTTCATAAGGCGTCGTCTCAACAGATTTTGATGGTGCCCTATTTAACGTGAATGCGGCCGTCTCTAAAGCATAACCCCAAAATGATAGCGGTAAATCAGTAAGAGACATCATAGATCGCACCATATCTAGTAAAGTACGATTACGACGTTCGGACACACCAATACGATGTGGTGTTCCGGGTGGCGTGAGTTGCGAAACTATTCCGCATTGTTTCAAATGTACACCAAACTCGTAACTGAAATATTCTCCTCCACGATCAGATCGTAGGAATTTTATTTTCTTGTTACGATGATTTTCAACTTCACTCTGAAATTCTTTGAACTTTTCAAATGTTTCAGACTTATGTTTCATTAAGTAGATATACCCATATCTGCTTAAGTCATCTGTGAAGGTGAGAAAATAACGATATCCGCCACGAGCCTCAATATTCATTGGACCACATACATCTGTATGTATGATTTCCAACAAATCTGTTGCTCTCTTCATAGTACCGGAGAACGGTGTTTTAGTCATCTTGCCCATGAGGCACGGTTCGCAAGTACCAAGTGATTCATAATCAAGTGGTTCCAAAAGTCCATCAGTATGGAGTTTCTTCATGCGCTTTACACCGATATGACCTAAACGGCAGTGCCACAAATAAGTTGCACTATCATTATCAACTCTGCATCTTTTGGCTTCAATATTATGAATATGTGTGTCACTACTATCGAGATTTAATAAGAATAGACCACTCTTCAAAGGTGCATGACCATATAAGATATTACTCATATAAATAGAACAACCATTATTCTCTGATTTAAATGAATAACCGTCTCGCATCAAACAAGATCCAGATATAATGTTCATGCTTAACGCTGGCACCAAATAACAATTATTTAGGTCTAATACTAATCCCAAAGGTAGATGTAGAGGTAGCATGCCGACCGCGATCACATCGACTTTGTAACCATTTCCCACGCGCATCGTCACCTCATCCTTAGCCAATCTTCGCTTAATCTGTAGTCCCTGTTTCGAGTTGCAAATATTAGCAACAGAACCAGTATCAAATACCCAGGTGCTATTGCAAGCATTAGTAAGGTACACATCAATAACATGTATATCACATATACCTGTGTTCACCTTGCCATCCTTCTTATCCGCCAAATACTTGGGGCAGTTCCGCTTCCAGTGACCAGTCTGCTTGCAGTAGAAGCACTCAGTTTCAGGCTTAGGTCCAGATTTGGGTTTCTTCTTCTGAGCAGCAACTTGCTTGATGTTCTTTTTGAAGTTCCCCTTCTTCTTCCCTTTGCCCTTTTTCTTGAAACTAGTGGTCTTGTTGACCATCAACACTTGATGCTCCTTTTTGATTTCTACCTCCGCAGCTTTCGGCATCGCGGAGAGCTCGGGAATTGTCTTATTCATCCCTTGCATATTATAGTTCATCACGAAGCTCTTTTATCTTGGTGACAGTGATTGGAGAATTCTGTCAATGACGCAATCATCTGGAAGATTAACTCCCCGTTGAATCAAGTGATTATTATACCCAGACATTTTGATTATATGCTCACTGACAGAACTGTTCTCCTCCATCTTGTAGCTATAGAACTTATTGGAGACTTCATATCTCTCAATCCGGGCATTTGCTTGAAATATTAACTTCAACTCTTGGAACATCTCATATGCTCCATGACGTTCAAAACATCGTTGAAGTCCCGATTCTAAGCCGTAAAGCATGGCACACTGAACTATCGAGTAGTCATCAGCTTTGCTCTGCCAGACGTTCATAACATCTGGTCTTGCTCCAGCAGCAGGCCTGGCACCCAGCGGTGCTTCCAGGACGTAATTCTTTTGTGTAGCAATGAGGATAATCCTCAAGTTACGGACCCAGTCCGTGTAATTGCTACCATCATCTTTCAACTTTGCTTTCTCAAGGAACACATTAAAATTCAACGGAACAACAACACGGGCCATCTATCTACAATCAAACATAAACAAGCAAGATACTATCAGGTACTAAGTTCATGATAAATTTAAGTTCAATTAATCATATTACTAAAGAACTCCCACTTAGATAGACATCCCTCTAATCCTGTAAGTGATCATGTGATCCAAATCAACTAAACCATGTCCGATCATCACGTGAGATGGATTAGTTTCATTGGTGAACATCACTATGTTGATCATATCTACTATATGATTCACGCTCGACCTATCGGTCTCCGTGTTTCGAGGCCATATATGTATATGCTTGGCTCGTCAAGTATAACCTGAGTATTCCGCGTGTACAACTGTTTTGCACCCGTTGTATTTGAACATAGAGCCTATCACACCCAATCATCACGTGGTGTCTCAGCACGAAGAACTTTCACAACGGTGCATACTTAGGGAGAACACTTCTTGATAATTAGTGAGAGATCATCTTAAAATGCTACCGTCAATCAAAGCAAGATAAGATGCATAAAATATAAACATCACATGCAATCAATATAAGTGATACGATATGGCCATCATCATCTTGTGCTTGTGATCTCCATCTTCGAAGCACCGTCATGATCACCATCGTCACCGGCGCGACACCTTGATCACCATCGTAGCATCATTGTCGTCTCGCCAATCTTATGCTTCCACGACTATCGCTACCGCTTAGTGATAAAGTAAAGCATTATAGTGCAATTGCATTGCATACAATAAAGCGACAACCATATGGCTCCTGCTAGTTGCCGATAACTCGGTTACAAAACATGATCATCTCATACAATAAAATTTAGCATCATGTCTTGACCATATCACATCACAACATGCCCTGCAAAAACAAGTTAGACATCCTCTACTTTGTTGTTGCAAGTTTTACGTGGCTGCTACGGGCTTAAGCAAGAACCAATCTTACCTACGCATCAAAACCACAACGATAGTTTGTCAAGTTAGTGCTGTTTTAACCTTCGCAAGGACCGGGCGTAGCCACACTTGGTTCAACTAAAGTTGGAGAAACTGACACCTGCCAGCCACCTGTGTGCAAAGCTCGTCGGTAGAACTAGTCTCGCGTAAGCGTACGCGTAATGTCGGTCCGGGCCGCTTCATCCAACAATACCGCCGAACCAAAGTATGACATGCTGGTAAGCAGTATGACTTATATCGCCCACAACTCACTTGTGTTCTACTCGTGCATATAACATCAACACATAAAACCTAGGCTCGGATGCCACTATTGGGGAACGTAGTAATTTCAAAAACTTTCCTACGCACATGCAAGATCATGGTGATGCATAGCAACGAGAGGGGAGAGTGTTGTCTACGTACCCTCATAGATCGGCAATGGAAGTGTTGACACAACATACAGGAAGTAGTCGTACGTCTTCCCGATCCGACCGATCCAAGTACCGAACGTACGGCACCTCCGAGTTCTGCACACGTTCAGCTCGATGATGATCCCCGGACTCCGATCCAGCAAAGTGTCGGGGAAGAGTTCCGTCAGCACGACGACGTGGTGATGATCTTGATGTTCTACCGTCGTAGGGATTCGCCTAAGCACCGCTACAATATTATCGAGGACTATGGTGGAAGGGGGCACCGCACACGGCTAAGAAAACGATCACGAGGATCAACTTGTCTGTCTAGAGGTGCCCCCTTGCCCCCGTATATAAAGGAGCAAGGGGAGGTGCGGCCGGCCCTAGGAGGAGGCGCGCAGGAGGAGTCCTACTCCTACCGGGAGTAGGACTCCCCCCTTTCCCTAGTTGGATTAGGACTTGGGGGGAAGGAGGAGAGGGAAGAAAGGAAAGGGGGGGCGCCGCCCCCCTCCTTGTCCAATTCAGACTTGGGGGGGAGGGGCACGCGGCAGCCCCTAGGCCTCCTCTCCTCTTCCTCCACTAGGCCCATTAAGGCCCATTTGGTTACCGAGGGGTTCCGGTAACCTCCCGATACTACGGTAAAATGCCGATTTCACCCGAAACACTTCCGATGTCCAAACATAGGCTTCCAATATCTCAATCTTTATGTCTCGACCATTTCGAGACTCCTCGTCATGTCCGTGATCACATCCGGGACTCCGAACAAACTTCGGTACATCAAAATATATAAACTCATAATGAAACTGTCATCGTAACGTTAAGCGTGCGGATCCTACGGGTTCGAGAACAATGTAGACATGACCGAGACATGTCTCCGGTCAATAACCAATAGCGGAACCTGGATGCTCATATTGGCTCCTACATATTCTACGAAGATCTTTATCGGTCAGACCGCATAACAACATACGTTGTTCCCTTTGTCATCAGTATGTTACTTGCCCGAGATTCGATCGTCGGTATCTCAATACCTAGTTCAATCTCGTTACCGGCAAGTTTCTTTACTCGTTTCGTAATACATCATCTTGCAACTAACTCGTTAGTTGTAATGCTTGCAAGGCTTATGTGATGTGCATTACCGAGAGGGCCCAGAGATACCTCTCCGACAATCGGAGTGACAAATCCTAATCTCGAAATACGCCAACCGAACATGTACCTTTGGAGACACCTGTAGAGATCCTTTATAATCACCCAATTACGTTGTGACGTTTGGTAGCACACAAAGTGTTCCTCCGGCAAACGGGAGTTGCATAATCTCATAGTCATAGGAACATGTATAAGTCATGAATAAAGCAATAGCAACATACTAAACGATCGGGTGCTAAGCTAATGGAATGGGTCATGTCAATCACATCATTCTTCTAATGATGTGATCCCGTTAATCAAATGACAACACATGTCTATGGTTAGGAAACATAACCATCTTCGATTAACGAGCTAGTCAAGTAGAGGCACACTAGTGACGTTTGGTTTGTCTATGTATTCACACAAGTATTATGTTTCCGGATAATACAATTCTAGCATGAATAATAAACATTTATCATGATATAAGGAAATAATTAATAACTTTATTATTGCCTCTAGGGCATATTTCCTTCACTGTCATCCTCTCCACGTACTTCTGCTGATTCCTGTTGTTTGTTGACCATGTTGACAACACGAGAGGGCGGCGCCGCGGTGAGCGCACCAAAGCGCATGGAGGACGACGGTGTTAATGATTTAGGAGACGGTGGGGTGGCGATGCGTGCGCTGAGGCATAGGCGGCCCTGCCGGCGCTGGTTTGGTTTTGGCGGCTGGATGAAGACAGGACTGAAGAAACATGACAGACTGTAAAAGCAGCAGGAGTACTTAACAACCTTAACTGAAACCAGCAGGGGCACTTAACAACCAAAGCTAAAAGCAGTATGAGTACTTATACAGGTTCAACCGTACAAAGCACGCCTCAAATAGTGCTACTTTGCCTACAGTTAACCAAGGGTGAGGCCGCCAAGCCCCAGGACAAGGCCTAGGCGCCACCCCGCGCATCCACAACCTTCTGAAAGTGGCTTCATCTCACAGTGTGGTCAATAAATAGGATATTCGCTTTAGAGCCATGGAAAAGCATGAACATAATCTTTTGTCCTATTCTCCAAGATGGACGAGCCTTCATTATTTGAGACCACCCATGAATAAGTATATTTTCACCTCCAAGGGGAATTGAGTAGGTCGACATATACATCATGTTGTGACCAAGCGCAAGTCTGACCCGACCATGGTCAGGCATCTGTATAGGAACAATAGAACTCGGCAGTTCCTGTTTCAAGAAGATCACAACTGTAAAACTGTGTATAAGCAATAGTTTATGAACAACATATATAACAAGAAACAACTTGTACCATAAGTTTCTCGACACAGTTGGACCTGTTCAACGAGTGCAGCAGTGGCACACATATCCCACGTGGCCTTCCACCATTGAAACGCCCCACAAGGACCTCAAGACGATCAATAAAGTGTAGGAACTTGTGGATGTCGATCCAGTCAACTTCAATGCCATTAGTAACAGCCGAGTTATTACAGAGTAACAAACGAGCAGACTGCTTAACTCTGAAAAAACCTACACGTGCCACCAATTATAAGAAAATATTAGTTAGAAGTAGCATCTTCGTGAGAGATTCGTTGCTACTTCTAAAGTTAAATTGTGATTACTTAGACAGAATAGGTGGATTAAGAAGTAATCGAGGGAACAAGCAAGAACCAGATACAAAACTAACATGGATGAACAATTGGAACGACGTCGGGGTGGAAGATCGCAGTGAAGATGAGACCAGGTTCTGCTATTTCCATCAACATTCGTGCACCAACTTTCAGTCCGTAACACTTGAGAAAGTTTATCCAAGTTCGGCCATAAAAAAACAGCGATCTTCTTGGTTCATGAACCCGACTCGGAACTTATATCCATGGCTTGTCTTCACTGTGACCATTAAACTAGTGTATTCAGTTATGGCAAGGCCGAGCATCTTGAGTACATGTGTTCTGGCAGAGCAAATAATACACTACAGGAAAAATAATATTAGAACACAGCATGTTCAAAAAAAAACCACCCTCCCAGATAGAAAAGAGGATTCTAGGAACATACTGTGCGCATTTCAAAATGCTGTGTTAGGATGAGAAGGAACAAGTGTGGCGTCTCGCCGAGGGCGCAGAAACCTGTAGGGTACTCGCACTTTGGGCACTGCAAATGAGACACACAAGATTCAGTAGGAAGAAAAATGCATCAACGGCGGCGGTTGCCATCCTAGGATTACCTGCAACCAAGGGACTTGGGTTTATTGGGGATGGATGAAGAATTCGTACTTAGTTCTCCATGAGAAAACCCTATGCAATCGCCGAGAGAGGGTTTTCTCTGAACAAGCAGACGAGGGAGAAGGGGATTCAGGCCCAGCGAAATATTGCCGCTTCGTCCGTCCAGCTTACTGCTAAAGCTGGAAAGGGGGGTTGTGATTTGACGGCTCATTGGGCATTACTGCGGCGCTACGACCGGGGTGTGTCTACCGTGAAGTTGTGCACTCTAATTTGTGCATATGGCACGTGGACCCCGTTGCCGGTTGCCCCACATATCAGCGAAAGGAAGTAGAAAGACAGGAGTAACTAGTTACACATAAATATATTTTTTGACAGAGAGATACTCCCTCTGTAAAGAAATATACAAATATTTTATATCACAGGCTCACCTTGCCGAGAAATATACTCCCTCTGCAACGCACGGGCATTATGGGGTTCAGCTTTTTTATGGGGGTTCAGCTAAGAATATAATACTCAGATAGGCTCACGGTTGTGGACTTTGGGCCGCAGGCCGACCCTGCATGTTTGGGGGCCCATGTGTTCTACCTCAGCGCTTTTCATATTGCAAGCGATCGGTACGGCGCTGGTTTTAGATGTTGTCGCAAGGCAAATACACAAAATTGAATAAAGCACGGCAGCTGTTGGAATGAAATCGAACGACAGTTCCTAACCAGCAATCAGAGTTGCAATTCTATCAACGATATACCATGTGATAAATAATACTGTTGTACTACTTATACACACAGGACACTTGTTTCACCATGCCAGATTATTACATCAAAATCTCTCGGAGGATAGATCAGTTTGGCAGTTGCGTGCTGCTAATTTCAAAGTTGATTTGGACCAGCTCTCCTTGCCGAGAAAGTTCGATTTTGACATCATCCCCTACCGCAAGATAGGATTTAGATTTGAACCTTGACCATCCTTTAGCATCAATCATCATGCGACCATCCTTTGTACTTACGGTATATTGAGCAGGTTCATTCACACCAAGGTTGCGCATGGTAAGAGAAACTTGGCCGCGGTCGCCCGGATTATTGAACGACTCCCTCGTTGCTCTAGGAATTCTCTGTTTGCAAACAAGAAGACATACCCAAATAGTTAGATCAACAAAGTGAATCATGTGAAACAAAATGGAAAGAAAAAGAACGAAGCACTTGGGCGGCCAATGCTTACCAAGAAGATGGACATGTCGGTTCTTGTAAGGACTTTGGTACATGAAGTGCGAACTGCAGCCCAGTCTGTTGCCAGTGCAACTGCACGGGCCGGAGCAGATGCAAGTGCAAGTGTTGGTGCAGGTGCCGAAGTCGCTGCTGCTGCCGGAGATGGTGCTCCTTGTAGAGCTGGTGTCGGTGTCGGAGCAGGTGCCTGTGTCGATGCCCGATCCTCCGGTAGATTAGACTGATCCGCTGACGCGGTCGGTGCCCAATCCTCAGCTGGATCAGACTGAGCTGCTGCCGCTGTCAGTGCTAGAGCAACTACCGGTGCTCGATCTGTGCGAGACAGCGGCGATCGTGTCTGGTCTGCTATGATCAGCTTTCTAACTTGACTAGGATCCGTGACCGTGATCCAGTTTTTTTCTTCATTTCTTTTAAATGTGAGAAGGACTAATTGTGGCGTTTTTGTTAAACCAAACTGCAGTTCATCATAGGGATTCAGCTTGTACTTAGACAACAGACTGATCCAATTTTTTCTAGTAATATAAGTGATGGACAGTGCCTTTGTTACTAACACGACATAAGAAGTGAAACCTGCAAAAATAGCCATCGTAGAGCAAACCAAACGGTTTATTCTGTGATGAATGTCACATGGCAAAACCTACATCGTAAAATTGCAGGAAAAGAAAGAAAACATGACATTAAATCGATAAGATTTAGACAGTAAATCAATAAGATTTACTTGATGCGACACGAGTGAATCCTTACCAGGAAAATGTTGAAGTACTAAACAGAAGATTGATTGTCCAACTACGCGTGGCATGCAGGGGCCCTGCCTACTCCCACAAGCAGGACAGTCCAAAGGTCGTGACAAATCGTATGGACTGAACATCCATGGGACTGGAAATCCTGGTGGGTGCGATAAACCCTTCTATGCATACAGATATTGGAGTGTAACCATAATTGATAAACCGTCCTCACAAAAAATATGATCTGGATACTTCAAAATATACAGACTGAATTGAGTGGACAGACATTAACATAGACCGTTCTCAGGATTGACCACACACCAAAAGCGGCAGTATTAATAAACAATACAGGGTTCACAAACACAAATCAAGTACTGAACAATAGTACTTACTACAGACAAGCAAAGTTGCACTAACTAAACTCTGCAGACTATTTCTTGCCACCGACCTACGGGATGAACCCCACATAACTGACTAGGCCATGGACTTCGTGTGAGATGTCTACACGCACCATCACCATCTTGTCAACCTTGGAGAACCTAATAGAGTGGTCTTTCCACTCATAAACATGATGATGAAGACAGGCCGCATCAGATTTGTTGGAAAGCTTTACAAGAACCACACCCTTCATAATCGAAGGCACAGCCAGGAAATTGTTGTGGTCAAGTACAGCCTCGAGAACACGCCTGACAACAATGCTACAAGAAAACACTAGTTCAGGACACGTGGCGACAAGGACACAGCAGCTGGATAGTTCAGCAGTAGAACTCATCATAAGGTCTTCCAGTTCACATTGCATGACTTTGAGAACTTCATCTCCACCGCGGATCTGGTTCTAATTCAAACAGAAACCATATTTTATTACTACCTCCATTCAGAAATATAAGATGATTTTCGATATTATACTCCACATATGACTACATATACGCACAGAAATGAGTGAACAAAGACACTAGAACATGTCTTCAAAGGCATGAGAGCAGAGGATTACATGCAATATCCATAACACAAGTTACTGAGGAAAATATACCCTCTTAAAAGGTAGCATTGATGTTCATAAAGTACTCCCTCCGTCCCAAAATTCTTGTCTTAGTTTGTCTAGATACGGATGTATCAAGTCACATTTTAGTATTAGATACATCCGTATCTAGACAAATCTAAGACAAGAAATTTGGGACAGAGGGAGTAGTTGAAAGTAATCTATAAGAACTCAGTGTCAACCTCTGGCATGTTTTGGTCAAAAGAGGAATTTAGAACCGTCATTTGGCACACAAAAATCACATGCAAGATCACCCAGAAAGTTGTACTACTAGTACTAGTACTGCGTGTTAGATGAAAAAACACGATCAAGATCGAGAAAAAGATCGTCAAGAAGAGATATTACCTGGACTTGCTTAATGAGGGATCCCGGAGAGGGGGGCTTGGACAGGGCGATGGCTTTGAGCTTGTCTGCGGTAGTCTCGGCGGGGTGCTTGCGCTTCTTCGTACCATGAGCCTCGACGGTTTTGGTCGGAGCCATAGACATCAGTTCGGCCGGTGCTCTAGCGTCCATCAAGAAACTGTCAAATAGAAATAAAATAAAAGAAACCATAATCACAAACCCAAAAGAAGAAAAGAGAGGGAGTTATAGGATCAGTCTCGGGGTTGCAAGACCGGGCCTTGGCCAGAATCAACACCATTGATGCGCTCACCTTTCCTTCTTTGGGAGAGAAGAACAATGGCAGAAGCAGGTCGGGGTTTTCTTGAAGAAATGAGGAACAAGATGAGGCAGAAGCGAGGGTTGGGTAGAGAGGAAGCTGAGAGAGAAGAGTGAAATGATGGTTGCTTTGTCCGTCCAACTTACTGCTGGAAAGGAGGGTGTTTTGTGATTTGACGGCTCATTGGGTATTACTGTGGTGCTTCGATCAGGGTAATCTACCATCACTCTACAACGGAGTAATTTAGTGCATGGCTGGTGGACCCTGATGCTGGCTGTCCCACACGTCGGCGAAAGTGAGTAATTTAGTGCATGGCTGGAGGAGGATCCGCACGATAGAGCATGTCCACTGTTTTTCAAAAGAAAAAATGATTACAGCAAGCGTTTCCACTCTTGCGACGGAGGAGTGCGAAACACGGTAGCCACTTGAACATACACAGTGCTCCTACTACTAGGCATGTGCAATGGTTCATACGTCGGTACTACACAATCTTGTTGCTAGTGTAGTAAGATATGACGATAACAAATGATGTTGTGCGCATGTCAACTACTCCTATATGTAACAAATACATGAAGAGGAAACAATTATATTGAGATGAGAATGCAACCAAACACACCCACACGCTTTGTGCTACAGTGACTGATCTGCACCGTCTGAGTTTGATCCAACAGTCATGTTGCGCCGAGACATGGACATGCCCATGCAGAGGGCGCCTAAACACCACCGAAGTCCCTCTGCTTCTCGAGGCGCACGATGTTGGTGATGCAGCATGCAACCGCCCGCAGAGCCCGCTCCCGGTCGATGGGAGCCAGCTCGTCAAAGACGGTGTCCAATGGCATGAATGGATTCCGGTGACGGAGCCCTGAAAGGATTCGCCCGGCAACGGTGGCAGCAGCCCGCAACCCCTCCTTGTCCAGCTCAGCCCCCACCATCGCGCGGAGACGGCTCAGCTCCTCGGAGATATAGGTGAAGAAGGAGACCAGGTCAGGAAGCCGCAGCTCGTTGAAGTCGACCGGGTGGTCGAACGGGTTTAGCTTGACGGCCGGCATCGTCGCGCTGGCACGACGGTAGGCATCGCGCAGTTGCAACACGTGCGTGGCAACTTGGTTCACCAAGTGGCTGAGGCGATCCTGGACCTCATCACGATCAGCCCGCTCGCGCTCCAGCCGGCTCCCCTGACGGCCTATCATATCTCCCGCTTTCTGCAGCAACGCCGCCGACGCCTCGAGCATCTGTGTATTGGACGCCTGCCGCTTTTGAAGCTCTGTGAACTCCCGCACATAACGGAGGAGCATGGCACTCCTCTCCTCCTTGAGCTCATGGAGCTCCACGTCCTTGGCCCTGAGCTCCACATCCTTGGCATGGAGCTCATGTGTCAGGAGCCTCACCTCGGACTCTGTGATCTGCTGCGCCGCCATGGCACCAGTAGAAGCAATGGGGAGAGGAAGCAAAGGGGGCGAAACGGCTGAAAGGCAATGCAATCTATGGGAAGGCGGAGGGAGCGGGGAATCTTTTGGTTTTCACCATGGTAAAACACCAGTCGACGACTTCTCACATCAGGGAGCGGTGGGTTTTTACAGGCGGAGTCATCGCGACTAATTGCTGTCGCGCCTGCTCCCGTCAATCAAAAAAATAAAAATCCTGCCGCGCCTGCTCCCGTCAATCAAAAAAATAAAAATCCTGCCGCACCCAAACACCAGAGCAACGCCGCGGTGGATATTTATATTTACCTGCCGGCAAGTAGATAAAAAAGGGGTCAAAAAACAAATGTGGCGGCGGCCTAGCTAATCGGTCGAACTAGCCCAACTAGCTAGCCACCGTGCTTCACTGATGTACTCGGCGGGAAAGGTGGTCTTGAGTGATTTGACGACTCATTTACTTGCTTCAGCGCTACGACCGAGGAGGACCCAGAAAACGCGCGGTAGGGCGTCCCACGTCAGGAAGAATATATGCGTGCACCACTCGGGAGGACCCCGAAACCGCGCGGTAGGGTGTGCCACGTCTCGGCACGGAGGAAAAATGTGCGTCCTATGGTTCGACCTCGGGACCTAGCTAGTCGGTCGAAAACAACCCACTAGCCACACAGCTTCATCATGCAAACATGGCACGGGGGATAGATGTGGTTAGCTCCGTGTCGACCAGCCACAACGCCTCTTGTTCTAGGCGGTTCTTCTATTTTCCAAGCTTTTTTTAGTTGTAATAACACCACGGCAAGCTAGCGCCGCTCTTCGTGTGTGCCCGTGCAAAGGTTAGACGATGGAGAGAAGAGAGATTGAGATCGTAGACTTGGGACCCACCAGTAAGTGAGACAACGGTCATAAACGTGTTGATGAGGCACTCCCTCTACTCTACTCAATGAAAGTACTGTATAAATAAAATCAAGTTATGGGACAAAGCCAACAACCGTTCGTTTTTTTAGGCTATCGACTTACGCTTTGTAGTCCAGGTTGCCAGTTCGAATCTCGTCTTTCAGATTTGTTAGTTTTAGGTCCAAATTTGATTAATGACAAGTGGGACCCCCGTGTGTTGTTCCGATATTTCAGTGTAGGATGGTTTTTTGAACAAACACTTTGCGCGGTTAGACAAGTAACGGCACGAGTTACACGTATTTTGCAAGTTTACGAACAAAAATGAT
The DNA here is from genome assembly GCF_018294505.1 of Triticum aestivum. Lineage (NCBI taxonomy): Eukaryota > Viridiplantae > Streptophyta > Magnoliopsida > Poales > Poaceae > Triticum > Triticum aestivum. The sequence goes on along the minus strand of NC_057800.1, from coordinate 502,428,161 downwards.
AGCGGCATAGAATATCACATCCACCCCGCAGCTTAGATACTATGGTGATACAAGTTTTTACACCGTTGGAAGTGAGATCCAATGGCTTGGGAGTAGTTTTGTAATTACGCGCAATTTCCAAACTCTCCAAAGGTTTTTTTTGCAAATAAAACATTCAGGCCTCATGTGTGCCGCTGCATCTTCGATCCAACGGCTCCCGGTGCTCATATTAGGTGCTCCTCGTACCTTAATTACCCGCTACGGTGATATGAGCATCTAGCTCGTATGATCAGTGATCAGATGGCACATGCATAGTACTTGTACTTTCTGCGCATTTTCCAAACTCTATCAGCCGTATATTGCAAAAACATTCAAACCTCCTATTGTGGGCCGTTAGATCTCAGTGAACTCGTATCACCATAGAATCTACGGTGCGGGAGCACCTCATACTCTCCCGTGCGAGAAAACATAAGGTGCTATCACAGCTTGGATGCTACGGTGATACGCGCTTGGAGGTCGTTTGAACTGAGATCCAATGGCATCTGAGCAGTCTTTGTGCTTGTAAGCAATGGCCGAACTCTTTTGGGGCTTTTTTGCAAAAAACCATTCGAACCACCGAGGAGGTGTTGGGTCACAAATCCAACGCCTCCGAAGAGCTTGTATCACCAAAGCATGTAAGGTGTGGTAGCACATGATATTCTTACATACAGGAGAATATGATGTCCTCCTTCATCTTAGATGCTACGGTGATACGAGCTTCGAGGTCGTTGGATATGGGATCAAAGGGCATCTAAGTAGTTTTTGTACAAATTGTGTGCAATTCTCAAACTCATCAAGGTTTCCTGCAGAAATATTAAGACACATCATGTGAGCTGCTATATCTCAGATCTACAAGCTCCAAGCAACTCGTATCGGCATATAGCATCTAAGGTATGGGGGCACATGATATTCTCCCGGGAAGGAGGGGTGGGGGTGCACAACCAATCGGTGGCTGGGAGGGTGGGGACAAATATAATCTAAACAACCCTAAACAGAGCTCCACAATTTTATCTAAGGTCGAGGGGTTGACCCCCGACAATCATAGCTCCGCCTAAACAGAACATTTGCATGTACTGTAGTAATAGACTTAATATTCATGTTTCAGTTTCATGTTCATTTTAAATATTGAACTGAGGACCATGGATGTCTTACATTTTACTCCCTTCGTTCCCAAATATTAGTAATTTTAGAGGCTTCAAATGGACTGGCTCATACGGATGTATATTAGATTCACTCATTTTGCTCCGTATGTAGTCACTTGTTCAACTCTCTAAAAGACTAATATTTAGGAATAGAAGGAGTATTTTTGAATTCGTGTCATACATGCATGGTTTGGAAAAATAGATGCACTATACTTATTGGATTGTTGTTGTGTTCGTGCGTGTGTGTCTGTGTGTGTATGGTCATATGCTTGATACATACAAAGTTTTCTCACCTCCATGTTGTTCATCTTTTAAATTTGAATTTACATTAGAAAACTTACTAGGGATACCATGAAATGTGAAATCCACGTTGAGATAACTATATCACAAACTCACTCTAATTCAACAACTTGTCATAAATCAATTACCACGTTGAGATTAGTATTTGCAAGGAAAATACGGGTATTGTAATACACATAGATTTGTTTGGCAATTTAAAAGGTTCCTTGCGTATTGTCGAATGGTAGGACCCAACGGCGTACCAGCCAGACCTTGGCTCGGGTTGATCCTAAAAAAAGCGGGCTCGTGTCCTTCGGTGGCGTGCGTGGTACGCACATTAGGCAACCCCATTACCCCAACCAGTCGAGCCTCAGCGTTTCAAGTCGAAATATCTGGCGGCCAGAATTCCAGCCCTAGGAAATTCCCCTCATGTCCCCGGTCCATAATGACTACCGATGAACAACAGAGGGATGCTTTAGTAACTAGACAATGTTACCTACCGTGCCAAGCACGGTTCAATTCCCTCGGTCACCGCTCGTCAAGGTCACCCGTCAGCTGCATTGCCTAGTACTACTACTACTACACCAGGATGAGCACAGAATTGAGCCTGTTTGTTCGTGCCTAGTACTTGAGTTAATATATCAGGCAATGCACTGGTACGGAGGGATTATCCTTTTACTCTGCATATATAACATGTCTGAAGTCTAACTAAGCAAAATGTTTGACCAAATCCTTTCTTAAGAAATACAACAGGACAGATGTACGGCTTGAAAATTTATTGCATGATGCAGGTTATGATATTGTTTCGAATCCTGGATCTTAAATTTCTAAAAATCCAAAAGTGAGCATAAATTCTTGAAACTAAGCATGGTCACGTGATATGGCACAAATATTACTTCGTAAGTTTTTTCTTCAATTTGAGACAAGCTGCTTATGACAAGTTGCACAAATGAAGAGCCAAGGTATTTTGGAAGAAAGACCTGTCACGTTAAGGCGAACGCTTTCACTATTGAAACCGTGGGCGTTTACGTGCCGCCACGAGTCCCCGCTTCTCATCGGCAATCGGCAGGTGCCGTCCGAGCAAGCGTGTGAGTCGACGGGAGGCGTGCGAGCAGATCACTGCGCCGGCTGTCAAGGAGGCGTGCGAGCAGACCGCTGTGTCGGCTCACCGGGAGGCGAGCCCTTTGACCAGGCTCCGCCGCCCACCGTCGTCCCAACTGCTCCCACTTTTAATGTCGCCGGCGCCGCAGTTTAAAATCAACCCCGCACTACCCGATACTCCCTCCTTTCCGGTTTATAGGGCTTATCTCAAAATATTGGTTTTTCCATTTTATAAGGCTCAATTTTTTTTGTTTCCCATCACATGTTCAGATTCCAAGGTAAATTAAATCATTGCATGCAAGTATTAAGAGAAAATTGGCCAATGCATGTAATTTATGCATGCATGCATTGCAAGTAATGCATTGGTAAACATATTTTTTTGAGAAAAACAAGAGAATTAATTGGGTGCTTTTGCAAACTACAAAAAGTATTCCACCACTCACCATCTACCTTGGTTGGTGAGATTTTTGAATTAAGCCTTATAAACCGGAAAGGAGGGAGTATCGATACAATCCTCTCTCTTCCTCTCCGATTCTCCTCTCGTCTACCTCCAACTAGCCTGACCTAAACATACGCCATGCCGCATCACGATGGTCTGCCCTTAGTGTTCCAGTTTCCTGAGGAAGACACCCAGCCAGAGTCTCAAGAACATAAGGCACTTTGGGACGAGCTTGAACTGGCCTTGCGGGAAGACGTCGCGCCTGTCCCCGCTCCCGTTCTGGCTCCCGTCGCCTCGACTGCGCCAGCGCCCGTCCCCATGGCATTGATGGGCTGGGAGCCACACATTGTCGCCGAGCTTGATCCCACGGGGTTCCACGAGGTGCCCACCGACTTTCACGCGCCCGTGCACCTGCCAGCGCATGCGCCTGCGCGTGCATTGACGTGCGCGCCTGTGTCGGTGCCCGTGCACACGAATGTCTCCGCCGCGCCGTTGACAGCGGATGTCCCTGCATGGGTGCCAGTGCCCCCCTCAGCGACATGGATGGCCGCCATCGACCGCTTTCTTGCACCAATGCCAGTCGCCTCCTCCCGCCAGTCGACTCGCTCCAAAGTCCGGAACATTTTGGCCTTCCTTGAAGCTAGGCCAATGTCTAGGAGTACGCCAACAACGGCGCAAGACGCCGCCATCGCTGTCGGTCAGTGGCCCGACGACACACAGAGCACGGCAGATGAACCGCTTCCCACTGCGAGACGCCCCTGCCGTCGTTGCGTAATCTAAATTTGCCATGAAAAACATTCGGATTGCCATGCTTAAAATCTGAACGTTTATCATTTCCCTTTATTTTATATCGATCGTCGTATAATTTAAAGTTGGAGTCAGACTGAACGAAATGTATGGTTCGATCGATTGAATGTTCTGCTAGAGCCGTATCAAATTAAATATAAAACGTCATCAAGCCACATGTATTCCTTGTCATCCAACGACCTAGACTGCTTCAATGTCGAGCGCTCAACACGTTTAGTGTGCAGTTAATTTCATGCCAAAAATAGTGCTAATCACATGACAACACGCAAATAATATCCTAGTAGTTAATATCCGTGTGCACTTAATATACATCCAAATTAACGTGCATTGCACGTACACACTGACTAGTGTTGCTAGTACATGAAACTGGTGCCGTGACTTGTGAACGCGTCCAGATATGGTCAACGGCAACATCGCCCGTGAGTTCTTCCTGTTTGCCCGTGCGTCTAAATGCGGAAGGGGAGGAGAGAGAGAGCACACATGGAACCCACCAGTAAGTGAAGACGTGTAGATATATTTTGTGCGTGGGAGGAAGCAAGGCCAACCGATCACATAGGGTCGCCGTGTGATCGAAAGAGTGAGACGGGTTGGAGAGAGTGACCTAGATAGACGATGTGCGTGAGAGAGTATACAATGTGAATAGGTCGAATTGGGCTCAAACATGGTGATATATCTTTTTGTCCGAGAAAGAGAGAGGTCAATCGAGACATACGGAGAGAGAGAGAGATAGAGATTGAGTGAGCGTGGCCCACCATGAGGTCGAAAGAGTGGTGGCGGCTTGGATGGACTGACCTAGATAGACAATCTGCGTGAGAGAGTATAGAGTGTGTCGATCGAGGCCCGAACAGGGAGATATATCATTTGTGTGTGAAAGAAAACGAGGTTAAACGAGACTCGGATAAAGAGAGCGAGATTGAGCGAGTGTGGCCCGCCTTGTGGAAGAAAGAGTGAGACAGTCTCAAGGGAGTGACCTAGATATACAACGTGCGTGCATGCGCATGCACGAGAGGTTGGGGGCTAGATAGGCAATGCATGTATTTAGCGCGAGAGGGTGAGAGGGAGAGGGGGGAGAGAGAGCTCGGCATGGGGTGCAATGGCGGGTGTGTGAGGTAAATACATTTGGTAACAGAGTGGAAAAAGGGGTTGTGTAGTTGAGAGACTTAGAGATCGAAACATGGAGAGAAAGAATGAACGTGTGTTGGAAACCGATAGCTTCCTAAGGTGATTAGGAGAGGAAGATTGACCGATACAGGAAGTATGTAGCATTTGTGCGGGGGGGGGGGCTAAAAACAACATTTGAATGTACATAGTATGAGACTTAATATCGATGTTTCAATTCGGTGTACGTTGTAAGATTTGAACCGAGGAGCAGGCATACGGGTAATTATTTCGAATTCGTGCCATACTATGTTTCGAAAAGTTGACATTGACTCAGTTTGTTGTGCTATTTTGTAGGTCATATGTTTGAATCCATCCAAAAGTTTTCTCACTACCGTGGTGTTCATCATATCCATATGCATTTGTATTAAAAAAGTAGCATGGATATAGTGAAATGCGAAATCCACGTTAGAATTGGAGATTGCTACGTGACACACACTCTAATTCAAATAACTAATTATGTGAGACACACTCTAATCCACGTTAGCGTGGGTACCGTTTTGATTTTTTTTCAAATAACTCCTCATTGATTAATTTATAGTACTCCCTCTGTTCACTTTTATAAGACCTTGAAGACATTTCAGACAATGTGCAAAACAGTTCATTTTAAGTTGTTTGAAACGACTTACAAAAGTGAACAGATGGAGTATCTCGTTTCGAATGACTAATTATTGCAAGGAAAACACGGGCATGGTAATACATACAGATTCGTTTGCAAATGAAAGAAGATTTGGTTGCATTCTCAAATGTAGGCGCACCAGGCAAACCAGGGTCGTGTCGTTGTGGATGCTGCTTCGGTGCCTTAAAGGCAACTGCCTTTGCGTCACTGACATGTGGGCCAGCCACCTATTGGGCCCATATGTCATGGACACAAAGGCAGGTGCCTTAAGGCACCGAAGCATAGTCCTGTCGGGGTGGTCGTGTGTGTCGGACGGATGCGTAGCACCCAGCCACCCACCCCCCTCCACCCCCCCAAAAAAGGACGACGACAATATAAGTTCGCGCTTCCACGTTTCGGATTGAAATATCTGGCGGCCCCAATTCCAGCCCTGCAAAATCTCTCTTCTCCACCATCCCCTTTCGCGCCCAGATTGCTCAAATCCCTAATTCGCCGCCAACCCTTGAATCGCCCCTCGTCTCGTCTTTTTCCCAATGTTCCCCACCTCTGTGCCAGACGACGACAACGAAGACGACAGTCGTGCTTCACCACCGCACCAGAGCTACCTCATCTACGCCCTCGTCCACCGCACCGGGTGGTCCACCGACAACGTCGGCCGCCGCAACCGACGTGCCTCACAGACACCGAGTTCCACCGCATCAGGTGCGCTTCACCGACGCCGCCTCCCAGCTCACCGGGGCTACTTCACCGAGCACACCGTCGCACCTTCGCCCCCCGAGGCCGTTGGGGCTTCACCAACGGTCTCGTCCACCGCATCGTAGCGCTCCGCTGCCACTCAAGATCTGCATCCGTGCGCGGCCAGACAACGCCAACGCATCACCCTCAACGGCTCTGAAGTGACCCGCACTCTAGCTAGGCGAGCATGCCCAAACGCCGGCCCGAACTAGGTATCCACACATCACTCCCTTGTGCACTGTTCCGGCGATGTTTGGATATCCTTTCACTGCTCTCTTAGCTTACACGCCTATGCAACTCTGACCTTAACTCTTATTTCTTCTAGAGATATCATCTGAAACAAGCAAATCCATATTTTAGCGAAGCATGACGGTGCTACGGGATCTGGTACACATCTTGCACACCCGTATAACCTTGTAAGTATCTGTCCTCCGGTACAAAATCAAGGTCGATTCCTCTTATTTGATCAACCATTCATCGTGTCAAAAATGCAGAGGGGGATGCAAGGGGCACAAGGCCTGCACATCCAAGCAAGTGGTAACATGGAATTGTACATGGAACATCCCAAGCGCAAGCAAAGCTGCAGTGAGCATGTACAACGAGCTAGCGTAAGTCCCTGCATTTCATTTAATTTGTACTGGCATTTGTGTATGATTTGTGTGCAGTGGCTGATCCATGAATTCAAGTTACCAGGGGCGAACATTTAACTTAAAAAGTATGAAGGCACTTGCACTCCGGAAATCAACATAACTTGAGAAATGTGAAGCTACATGCACTTTGAAAACCAGCTAATGATCCAAAGTAGTTCAGATTATAAACACTAAATGATGCAAGCACCAAAAAACACAAAATGTAACATGGTGTACAGGACTACAAACATGGTCTGTACCTGCTTGAATTATTCATTCTCTAGCTGAAAATGTCAAAGTGTAATTGCATGTATAACCAGTGCGCAAACTGCATATCAATATATCTATCCTGCACAAGTATGCCAATAGTTTCAAACAACAGATTAGAAAAGTATTTATGCTATGTTGTCATGATACGGGGACTTTCTGGTAGATGGCCTCGACGTTTCCTCAAGCTATGAAAATGCACTATAATTTGCTTGTCATCAATGCCTGCAAATCTCTGTCTCTCTCAACATAGTAGATCATCATTAGACACTAAATCCTTCAGTGAGCTTGCAAAATGCTTGCATTAGATCCCTCATTAGACACTATATGTTCATCACCAGGAGCATGTAAAATGTTTGCATCAAATCCTTCATTAGCAGTCTGTTCATTAGACACTTCAGGCTCAAGAACAACATGAGCTTGTATGTTTGCACCAGAAACTTGATTAGATACATCAGATTCAGTCAGTTCGGTTTTGATTGGGAGAGTTATAAAATAAGTAGAAATTGGTTTCATTTTCTCATAGATTCCCTACATACAAGCAGTTTTACAACACCGTCAGGTTTAACTATTGGCCAGAAATTGAAGAGTTGAATTAGATATAATCAGGGATGTGATGTACCTGCTCGTTGCGCATGCTACTCTTGCAATTAGCGACTGTACGTTTGCGCAAGCTCGATGCCATGCACGTGCTGCCGCCGCTGCCTCCCACACAGGCTACACCCATGGTTGGATCTTCATCTTCTTGTCCTTCCGTTCGCTTGAAGCCCGGCGACCGCCCTCCAACGAGGGCGCAAGGAAGTGTTGTGTCGGTCTGTCCAGCGGGGGCTAGGTTAGGAGCGAACCACACTGGAGGCTGGAGCGAATGAATTGGGATTTTTCCTGCTGTTGATCGACATGGGAGGCGCTCATTTGGGCCATGAGCCTGCTATAGGGCCTGCCTTGCACTTATGTTATTGGCCCATCCAAATTGAAACATTTTTCTTCATTTTTTACATTGCCTGCTCGTGCGTTGGGACGAACAAAACTAGTGTGGGCCAACCTGGATGACTCAAACTAGGTGCACACTTTCCAGCCACCTGAGGCGGCCGCCATACCAGCCCCTATGGTGGCGTCACCCCTTTTTGCATGTATGATTGGATAGTGAAAAATATTCCAGTGACGCTTTTGATTTACCCATAGAATGGTTGAATTGCTTGTTTCTATGAACTGAGTTCGCCAATAATGTGAAGGGTGCCAGTCTTTTCATCCTATTGTAGATGGCTTAGATCTCGATATGCCAAAAGTAATCGCATGAAATATACAGTAAAAGCTAGTGTGATGTGTTTGGCTACAACTAGTCTGACTACACGTCCTCATGTAACATATCAAGGACGCACCATCTTACCAGATTAACCATTCGACTTACCCATACAGTGTGGGAAGAAAGAAGTATTGGGACTGCGTATCCAAGCAATTTATGCCATGGACTCCTTCGTACAACCATGTAAGCGAAAAAGAAGTTGCAGTGTGCCTGTACAAAGAACTAGCGTAAGTTCAGTTACCTGCTTCTCGGAATTTTAGTTAGCCACTTATTGCAAAATTGTTCAATTATGTTGCTTGGCTTAATTTAGTTTGCTACTGATTACATAATGGCACAGCCTGTTAATCATATTGTAGACTGCACCTATCTATGTGTTTGATACTTACTGTTAAGAATTACCTGTTTGCCTTAACTTAAATATCTACTTGTTTGTTTAACTGCTTTGCTTCTGCAACAGCGGGTTACAATGATGTTAATAACTACTTTTCAGCATCCAATTGAAACTCTTTAATTCCTTGTTTGTTTAACTGGTTTGCTGTTATAACTCCCAGTTGAGATGTTTTGCTAACTTCAACTTTTCTGAATCCAATCGGAACTTTAATGGCAAAACAGGTTAGCCCAAGATCAAAGAGTGAGGTCCCCATGGACGTTGCATCATCCCACAGCAGTGGCACCGGCCCAATCGTGCATTATGAATTGCCAACTGCTGATGCTCTAGAGGCTAAACTAGTGGTAGAAAGAGATTCTGCTTCTGCACTTAGAGATGAAGTTGACATGTTGAGGAAGCAAACAGCACAATCACAAGAAGTACTCAAGACAACCATTAAATATTTGGTGGATTTCAAAATGAAGCAAGCTGAGACTGACCAGATTGTTAAGGTCCTGAAGGAAAAAAGGAAATTAAATTCCTACTTGGTAAATCATAGGTGAAATGTTCTTTCCATAGTTGAATAACCTTTGTGTTGTCTGTTCATGTAATCAATCAAACCATTTGTTTTATAGATCATGTAATAATTGTTTTTTTGTTTTTTGTTTGTAATTTTATTTGAGCACAAGTCTGTACTAATTGATAAGACTCAGAGACATTTCATTTGGATTGCTGTGCCAGACCTACAAATATGCCAATCGGGCTGAATGTGCATTCAGCAATACTAGTATAGATGGACCATAAGTGGCACGCATCGGAAAGGGCCAAGATGCTGGCTAAAAAAATGATGTTGTTGTAGCCAAAGAAAAGTACAGCGGCCTGGCTTATGTATGTTAGTTGATATTATTGATCCATATACTCTATAAGTGTTTATATGTCTGTTAGTTCTGTACATTCTTGGTTGATTAACTCGGTATTTGAATCTTGATACATCGCTTGTGTACATATCTAAATGGGAGTACACATTATGTTGTGTGTGATATTTGAGTTGGACATGAAGTGTTCCAAATATTCGAATTCACCTTAAACTGGATTCTAGTTTCTGAATTTGAGTATCGGCATTTGTAAACCATATTCATATATGATAGTGGAATACATCTTTGTCGTCCTTCTGAAGATATATAAAAACACATAGAATGATTTATAAAGATTCATATAGGAATACGAAATGGATTCGAATTTAGTTGCCAGGGTAAACGTGGATGCTTATTGTCCCAAAATTCGAAAGAAACAGCAAAATGTCCACTCCCACATCGGCTGCCCGAAGCCAAGTGTTTGGGAGATGGAAATTACTGTCTACCCATTACACGGACAATCCATCGGCCCGATTTCCACTGCTCTAAATAGGGGTAGGTTAGTAACTTCAATTAGACGTGACATGACCGCCTCTGAGCCCATTCTGACATGGTGGGCGTCAAACATGGGCGGCAAAACTCATTTGATTCAAGCTCATCCGAAAGACCTCTGTTTCTCCCTCCATTCCCCATTCATACACGGTCGGCGACAAAACAAACTCTCCTCAGCCGAAATAGATGTAGGCTAATATTTTAAATAGGGGCAGATGTGTAACTTCCATCAGACGTGACACAACCGCCCCACCTGTCAGCCCCGTTCATACACCGTGGGCGCCAACCGTGGGCGGCAAAACACCCTCTCCTCGCCCGAAATAGTTACCGGCAAATATTTGGGAGATGCGAGATTACCGTCCTATCCCCAACCGATGAGACGTCCAAATTTGAAACGGGGGATAAGTTCGTAACTTTCCCATATTTCAGACAGGCGCGTCCCAAAAACATGGTTCCCCATACCTCTCCCTCCATTTTACCATTCATACATCGTCCGCGCTAGAACACCCCATTCCCACACCAGCCTCCGTCCGCCACCCCATCCATCGCCACCGTCCTCCACCATGACGGAGCGCCTACCAAGACCGCGTCCTCCACTGCTAGAGATGGAAGTTTATCATCCACGGCGACGGACCAATAGCCTTGCATCGCGTCCTCTCGCTTCATCGGCGCCGTTGTCCTCTTTGTCGGGGCTGCTCACACGACCTTCTCTTCCACCGCAACGGGACTTATCCCCCGATGCACCCGTCTACCGTCATAGATCTGCTTCAACGCCACCGACAGCCATCGCACCCCCGATGCCTACACGGCGCTGCAAGAGAGGTGGTACTTCATATCTCCTCAACTTTTTGATCTCAACCAGAAAATAGATCTTAACTTGGTTACTCTACTTTCTTTTCAGCTCTTAGAATTTAGTTCTTAGTTCGAAGCAAACAATGGATGCTAAATATCATTTCTCCGGTTTGCAGCTTCAAATCTGCCATGGCACAGCCATAATACGGTTTAATTGATCATGCTTAGGGTTTAATTGATCATGTTGGTTCCATGGTGGTTTCTTTAATAGAAATCAGAGGGGAAACCCTCTTTTGCTAAAAAATATATGCTTAGAGTTTCCCCCTTTTATGATCACTATACGATCAGAATACGTGCTTCATTTCATAATAACACTGCTCCACCCATCAAGCTAAACAAGCTTAGTTGTTCAAATACGAATCTGATATTATTAAAACAGAGTTGTTTAATTGGTCAGCTAAATGTTACTAAATTAGTTTCAAAAATGCATGTTCGTCGCTCGGGTGTGTACCTCTGTGTGTGGTCTGGTCAGCACGGTTGGGGAGGTGAACTTTGCATATGCAGGGGTTTATAGGGAGACACTCTCCGAGTTGAAACCGCAATGCATTCCATAGATAATCTAACTACTTTTTATGTTTTCATGAATCTCAGATTCTGAACAGCATCATAATGATTATGAGCTTGCGCACATGAAAAGAATAAAGCAGAACAATGCCATGGCTGTCAAACTTGGCATTAAGGGACTGAAATCAAGTCTGGATGCAATGTAATGCAAACACTCTCCACCTACAGATTCATGCTCAGAATATGATCCTAACAGTGATTCTGAGCTAGAGGGAGACCTAAGTCAATGTAGCTCCCTAGTGGAGGAGTCAGAGGAAGATGCCCTATCTTATTCACCCATTAAGGTACTTGCTCTAACTTTCCAAGGTTACATTGCTCGCACATATCTTGCAATTGATGCTTTGCATTGCTTCTAGTTTGTTGAACTGCAATTAGCTTAGTTTACGCATTGTGTATGTGAATACGCCCTGCCTATCCATTTTCAGTACATATTCCATCTGTCATCATACCACATTTATCCATTCAGATGTCGTTCTTGTGTATCAGACGTTCAAAAGGAAGAGGGCAATTGCTAATCGTGGAGGAGCACAAGCAAAGTATTTGGAAAAGGTAGTGGCACCTGATAAATCAAATAGCCCATTAGGTGTAGTTGCAATATCACCTGACCCACAAAATACCCCAACTCTAGCAGACTCTAGCCCTACTACACTGGTCATTTCTGATGCCCCAACTCAGTAGACCCCAACTACAGCAAACAGTATGATTATGCCAGTTGACATAGCACCAGCTGTACGGCGCAAAACCCCCATTCCAGCAAAGAGTACACCAAATCCAGTTGCCAAATCCATTTTTGAACCAGAGAGACCCCAATTGCAGCAAATAGGACTCCTGTTTCATTTCTTCCCAGTTTAGAAGACGAAGCTTATGTTGTTGTCAGGAACTTTGTGCGCATCTTTCCTTCATGGAAAGATTATACCGCACACACAGAACAATTTCCAGTCTTCCTCCGCAACTTACACGTAAGTAATGTACTAATGTTATTCATGGTCATTACTGCATATGTTTTTGCTGACAAAACACACAAGATTTCATTCTTTAAAATAGGCAAGGTGCAAACTGGATTGTGATGACGAGCAAGGGTTGGTTGCGCTTTTCAAGCACTCATTGATGAAGTATCGTTCCTACCTGAGGAAAGTGCACTTAGATGGCAAGCCTCTGAACGAAATTTCTGTAAAGTCTCCGGTGCTACATTTATCCGACGGTGACTGGAATAATCTTGTTACACATTGGTCTTGGCTGCAGCGTAAGGTACTGTCTATGATATCACATCACAATTTGAACTACATTTCTGCATTTGCCTTAATGTCTCACTTGTATGAAAACTGTTAGCAGAAGAACATTCGTTCTCAAGGGACCACAGAATCTCGCAACTATACTACACACTGCATTGCTCTTGTGAGTACCCCTTGCCCTGTATGACCATATTTACTTTCATAGTTGTTTGATTATGTAGCATCACTGCACATGTTAGCCTCGTAATCGTCCATTTGGTGTACATTATAAGATCCGTATGGACTCTTACATAAATTTAGAATCAACTCAATGCTTTTGAAGAGGTTTAGCTCTGCAGTCCTCTTGTAAGGACTGAACGTGGTCTATCAATGTACTTACATTAACAGCTACTCCCTCCGTCCCATAATATAAGAACGTTTTGTACAGTACACCAGTGTTCAAAACACTCTTGTATTATGGGAAGAGGGATTGGTTCATTTTGTAGCATTCTGCATCTTATCTCCCTCGCCCACCATTTACTAAAAAAGATCAGATCTATATTTAATGTTACCAACAAGTAGAATACACAGACAATGCTAGTGCAGAAGTGTAGCCCATTGCTCTTGTCAGTACATTTTGTCCTGTAACGCTTGTACTTCCAGGGATTGGTAGTTGATTATGTAGCATCAATCTGCATCTTATCTTCATTATCCTCTACCCCTTGCAGTATTATCATATCTATAATTACTCTCTACAAAATGTAGAGTACAGGAAATGCTTATGAAGAAGATTATGTGCTGAAATTCTTGAGTTATCCTTCCCTTGACATGGAGAAGGGCATTATAAAGCCGGTGTTAACTATTAATGTAAGTCAGCCCTTCTAAAGCCTTTATCCTCAACTGCTGTTTAATTTGCTCATACTCCCTATCGTTTACTGCTGTTTAGTTTGCTGTTTCTACCAAAATGCATGTTCGTAAGAACCGTAAGTTCTAAGTTTTACTTGTCAAACCAAATTCCTTATTCATACAATGCACATTACTTAATACTCCCTATATGTATGCTTGTTTTTGTGGATCTATAATCCAGTGTGTGGTGAAGCAGCCCACGTTTGCACCTTGTCATCTCCTGTTTTATCTTACTGATGTGGCTGATGATATGAACAACATGCCATGCACATTATCCAAAATAGATACAATGATTTTCTTTGCCCTTCATCTATGCTTGTTATGTTGACATGGTAATCCAGTAGTGTGGTGAAGCTCCCCGCATTATGAACAATGCCAAATTATGCTATTGATATTTTGAACATACTCTTTATTTTCTAATTTGAAATTGGATAGAATTGACAGAACAGTTATCATCTTTGTTTATACACGTGGAAAACCTATCATCTCTCTGCTTTGTTTCAGGGTGATATGCCCGATGGCATGCACAAGTCTGCTGAAGGCTGTGAGACAAACCCAACATATATTGCAGCAAAGAAGGCAAAACATCTTGAAGATAGCGAGACAACCCCAAAGTCTTGTCTTGATGCAGTGTTCAAGTTACTTGACACTAACAATCAGACAAGCTCACAGAATTCGTTGTCTGAATCAGTTCGACTTCTTCAGTCCCAAGTTCTAGCAGAAAGGCATTCTGCAAATCAACTTCGACTTGAAGTCCTATCTCTAAGAAAGATTGCGGAGAACACCAATGAGAACCTCATCGCTAAACAGCTACACCTGGAAGCTATGACCGACATGCTAGGCCGGTCTCACAGCCTTGCTCAGCAGCTTGCGCAGCAGTCCCCCGCAAGGCTAACCTTTCTTGAACTGTCTTGGAAGTGGTCTCGGTTCAGTATTATTTTGTTACGCTGCAATGGTGCCTAGTTTTTGTAATCTGCTTCTACGTTGCGCTTTATGATCACTGGTGGTGAACTTCGATGCCCAGTGGATGTAATATACCTTTTACCCTTTATTGTATAGTGTAGGTTTATTCTAAGTTACTATGCCGTAATTTCTTTATTGTATAGAGTAGCTTTGTTCTTAATTCATACTAGTTACGCAGCAGCATGAAATGAACCCCGGCCCATGATTGTGCGAATCAAATCACGGGCTTTTAACAGGCCAAAATTGTCTCAACCTTTTTTGGCCCAATCAGATATCGGCTGCGAGCAGGCCGGATGCAAACAGGGTCGTAGTTAGGCCCAACTATATGACTGGCTTTTAACAAGCCGAAATTAATATAGGGCCGAAATGTTAAACGGGCCCTTAACAGGCCAAAACTAATATTAGGCCGAATTACTAAGTGGGCCTTTAGCAAGTGGGCCCAAAAGCATAGTGTCCAATTGACGGGTCGAATTTGATATGGGCCATAATTGAGCCCAAAGCCTCTTAAAGGGTCGGACCTGATTTGGGCCGTAATTTGGCCCAGAACGTGGTAGACTTTTAACGGGCCGGATCTCATATGGGCCACTATTAGGCCCGGAGCGTGGCAGGCCATTAATGGACCGGATCAAATATGGGCCGGCATTTGGCCCAAAACATGGCAGCCAGTTAATGGGACGGCCTACTAGGGTCCTCAAAATCTTGTGAGCCTACAGCTGGGCCGACCCATTAATGTCGGCGAAATCTCATGGGCCTTTAGCTGGGCCGGCCCATTATGACCCGCAAGAATCTTGTGGGCTTTACCTGGGCCCATTATGGCACACAAAAATCTTGTGGGCCTTTACCTGGGCCGGCCCATTATGGCCCGCAAAATCTTGTGGGCCTGTAGCTGGGCCAGCCCATTACGGTCCGCAAAATCTCGTGGGCCTTTAGCTAGGCCGGCCCATTATGGTCCGCAAAATCTTGTGGGCCTTCAGTTGGGGTGGCCCATTTAAACTTGTTGGGCCGTGCCACGTGTCGACATATCATAGGCGCCTATCTGACCCACTGACGAGCTGACACGTGTTTCGTCCATCCAATAAGAATTTTACACATGGAAATTTCCCATTGGTCGGGGCTGTTAACGGGTTATCGGATCCAAAACCCGACCCGATAGCTTAACGGCGTTCCGTTACGGTGGATGCCACGTGTCGGTCACCCTTGACGAAAGCACTTATGTGACGTGTGATTTATCGTCATGGAAGTGGACACTTCCGTGATGATAATTTTGGTAATGTCATGGAACACTTCTACGACAACACAGGTATGACTATCTTGATTTCGTCATAAATTTTTCATGGATGTACATGCATGACAAAAAAAGCGACCTACTGTGACAAACATGTATCATTACGGAAGTGTATTTTTTTGTAGTGGTGGTACGGTAAGTAAACCAACTCCAAAATTGTTCTAATAGCATTTTTTCTCCATTTTGGAATATTTCAAAATTTAGGAAAATTAAAAGTAGTCCGAAAGAGACACGAGGTGTCCACAAGGGTGGGGGCGTGCCCCTCGTCCTTGTGGCCACCTCCTGTGCCCTCCGGACTCTGTTTTCTTGCACAATACTTCTTTTGGTCGGTAAAAATTCATTATATAGTCTCCCGAAGGTTTTGGACCACCGTACCACGGCAAAATCCCCTGTTTTTCTTTTGAGTTGTTTCAACAGCAGATTTAGAGCAATATGTCATCCCAAGATTCGGAGGGAGAGAGCTACATATCTGATTATATCACAAACACAAAAGTATATGGGGATGTGGAACATTATGGTTGGATCTCGGAGGAAGAAGAAGACTATGATCCAAAGGGAAAGGAAGAGACAAGTTCTGATGAAGAGGAAGTCCCTCTACCCCAACCAGGGGACTTGCACGTGGAGTTCAAAAAATCAAGTATCCCAAACAAAGCAAAGAAACAAAGATCGAGTTTATCCCTTTTAGTCTTTTGCAGGAGAACAAGCAAGAAATATGTAGAAGGATATTAACACTGTAGGGAGATCAGTGAGCTAAAGGAGGAAAATTCCATTCTCAAGCGTAAGCTGAGGAAAAAGGGCAAGCCTGCATCATCACCACCTTCGAAGAAAGAGGCATAAATACATGGGTATGGGCACTCCCCTTGGCAACTGCCAAGATTGGGGGAGGTGCCCCGGTATCATATCACCATCACACCTTTACCTTTATCGTTTTTCTTAGTTCGATCCTTTTGGTTATATCTTGATCTAGTAGAATAAAGTTTTAGTATGATCTAGCTTTGAGTTTTGTTTCGATCTCTATCTATGTAATCGAGTCTGTGAGTTATATATAATAAAGAGTAGTTTTGAGTTGAGGGCTTTGTTATCTTGCTATGATCTTGAGGGAATTAAATTAAAGAAAGGATTAAAAATAAATAAAAAAGATCATATATTGATCTTGTGGAGTGTAATAACTTCACATATAAAGAGTATGATGAATAAAATTTGTTGAGAGTTGACAAACATAGCTTTGGTCATTGTTGCAATTAATAGGAAGTAACAAAGAATGAGAGGCTTCACATATAAATATACTATCTTGGACATCTTTTGTAATTGTGAGCACTCATTAAAATATGACATGCCAAAAAGTTGATGTTGGACAAGGAAGACAACATAATGATTTATGTTTTCTTATATCTGAATAGAGGTTATATTGCCACGGATCATCCAACATGTTGCGCTTGCCTTTCCCTCTCATGCTAGCCAAATTCTTTGCACCAAGTAGAGATACTACTTGTGCTTCCAAACATCCCTTAAACCAGTTTTGTCATGAGAGTCCACCATACCTACCTATGGATTGAGTAAGATCCTTCAAGTAAGTTGTCATCGGTGCAAGCAATAAAAATTTCTCTCTAAATATGTATGATCTATTAGTGTGAAGAAAATAAGCTTTATACAAACTTGTGATATGGAAGAAATAAAAGCGATGAACTGCATAATAAAGGTCCTTATCACAAGCAGCTATATAAAGTGACATTCTTTTGCATATTT